>NW_021962984.1:0-20445 GCF_901765095.1 Microcaecilia unicolor
TTGGTCCCCTATTTGACCCATCCAGTTCCTGACCAGGGTTGCACCTGCTTAGCTTCCTGCTTTTGCCATGTGACATACACCTTCACCATGTGGGTGGCCCCACACTGGTGAGGGCATAACTTGCCATTTATCTAATCTGAGATAGATACCCTCCACCAGGCATTTGCCTCCAGAGAGGGGGGGAGAGAGAGAAAGAGACTGACCCCATTCATATATTATCCAATTGGGTTGGGGTCTTTCTCACTATTGGGCTGTTGAGATAGTTTCATGCCCTCCAAATCACTTCAGATGGACAATACAGCAAAAGGTTACACCACTTGATTTTGGTCCCCTATTGTGACCCATCCAGATCCTGACCAGGGTTGCACCCTGCTTAGCTTCCTGCTTTGCCATGTGACATACACCTTCACCATGTGGGTGGCCCCACATAGGGAGGGCATAACTTGCCATTTATCTAATATGAGATAGATACCTCCACCAGGCATTTGCCTCCAGAGAGGGGGGGAGAGAGAGAAAGAGACTGACCCCATTCATATATTATCCAATTGGGTTGGGGTCTTTCTCACTATTGGGCTGTTGAGATAGTTTCTTTTCATGCCCCCCCCATACACTTTCAGATGGACAATACAGTAAAGGTTACACCACTGATTTTGGTCCCCTATTTGACCCATCCAGTTCCTGACCAGGGTTGCACCTGCTTAGCTTCCTGCTTTTGCCATGTGACATACACCTTCACCATGTGGTGGCCCCACATTGTGAGGGCATAACTTGCCATTTATCTAATCTGAGATAGATACCTCCACCAGGCATTTGCCTCCAGAGAGGGGGGAGAGAGAGAAAGAGACTGACCCCATTCATATATATTATATATTATATTATCCAATTGGGTTGGGGTCTTTCTCACTATTGGGCTGTTGAGATAGTTTCTTTTCATGCCCCCCCCATACACTTTCAGATGGACAATACAGTAAAAGGTTACACCACTGATTTTGGTCCCCTATTTGACCCATCCAGTTCCTGACCAGGGTTGCACCTGCTTAGCTTCCTGCTTTTGCCATGTGACATACACCTTCACCATGTGGGTGGCCCCACATAGTGAGGGCATAACTTGCCATTTATCTAATACTAGCCGTTAAGCCCGTAAAAACGGGCGGGTATTGGAATGTTTTTTTCCCCAAGGCCCCCCCTCCCGTTGCAGCTGCAAAGCCCCCTGCCATCCTCCTTCCCTGCCAGCTCCAAGGCCCCCTCTGTCCCCTCCCTCCCAGCTCCAAGGCTCCAGTCCTCCCCCCTTCCCAGCTGCAAGGCCCCCTGTCCTTCCTCCCTCCCCCCCTCCCTCCCAGTTCCAAGGCCCCAGGCCCTCCCCCCCAGCTCCCAAGGCCCCCTTCCCTCCCTCCTCCCAGTTCCAAGGCCCCCTGCTCTCCCTCACAACTGTAAGGGGCCCCATTCCCTCACAACTGTAAGGGGCCCCCTGCCCTCCCTCCCAGCTCCAAGGCTCCAGTCCTCCCCCCTTCCCAGCTGCAAGGCCCCCTGCCTGCCCGCCCTCCCTCCCAGTTCCAAGGCCCCAGGCCCTCCCCCCAGCTCCCAAGGCCCCCGGCCCCCCCTCCCTCCCAGTTCCAAGGCCCCAGGCCCCCCCAGCTCCCAAGGCCCCCCCAGCTCCCAAGGCCCCCCAGCTCCCAAGGCCCCCCCGCTCCCAAGGCCCCCTCCCAGTTCCAAGGCCCCCCTTCTTCCCAGCCAGCTGGAAGGCCCCCTTCAGTCCAGCCCTCCCAGTTCCAAGGCCCCAGGCCCTCCCCCAGCTCCCAAGGCCCCCGGCCCTCCCTCCCTCCCAGTTCCAAGGCCCCAGGCCCCCCAGCTCCCAAGGCCCCCCCAGCCCCCAAGGCCCCCCCCCCAAGGCCCCCTCCCAGTTCCAAGGCCCCCCCTTCTTCCCAGCCAGCTGGAAGGCCCCCTTCAGTCCACCTCCCAGTTCCAAGGCCCCCCTCCTTCTGAGACCTCCCATGTCCCCTCCCCTCCCCCCCCAAGGTAGCCGCTACCCGCCCCCCCCCCACGCCGGAGTCGCCACCACCCCCCCCCTTCACCCGGCCCGGGCCCTCTCTTCGTTATTCAACTTACAGCAGTGCCGAAACAGCAGCAAGCAGCAGCTCCCGTTGGCCTTCCTTCACTGCCTGTGCCTCGCCCTCGTGTGACGCGGGGGCGGGACAGAGAGGGAAGTCTCTACTGCGCATTTGCAGGTGAGTCGGTCACTTGCCATTTATAGGTTTGATGAGATAGATACCTCCACCAGGCATTTGCCTCCAGAGAGGGGGGGGAGAGAGAGAAAGAGACTGACCCCATTCATATATTATATATTATCCAATTGGGTTGGGGTCTTTCTCACTATTGGGCTGTTGAGATAGTTTCATGCCCTCCAATCACTTTCAGATGGACAATACAGCAAAAGGTTACACCACTGATTTTGGTCCCCAATTTGACCCATCCAGTTCCTGACCAGGGTTGCACCTGCTTAGCTTCCTGCTTTTGCCATGTGACATACACCTTCACCATGTGGGTGGCCCCACATTGGGAGGGCATAACTTGCCATTTATCTAATCTGAGATAGATACCTCCACCAGGCATTTGCCTCCAGAGAGGGGGGAGAGAGAGAAAGAGACTGACCCCATTCATATATTATATTATATATTATATATTATCCAATTGGGTTGGGGTCTTTCTCACTATTGGGCTGTTGAGATAGTTTCTTTTCATGCCCCCCCCCATACACTTTCAGATGGACAATACAGTAAAAGGTTACACCACTGATTTTGGTCCCCTATTTGACCCATCCAGTTCCTGACCAGGGTTGCACCTGCTTAGCTTCCTGCTTTTGCCATGTGACATACACCTTCACCATGTGGGTGGCCCCACATAGTGAGGGCATAACTTGCCATTTATCTAATACTAGCCGTTAAGCCCGTAAAAACGGGCGGGTATTGGAATGTTTTTTTCCCCAAGGCCCCCCTCCCGTTGCAGCTGCAAAGCCCCCTGCCATCCTCCTTCCCTGCCAGCTCCAAGGCCCCCTCTGTCCCTCCCTCCCAGCTCCAAGGCTCCAGTCCTCCCCCCTTCCCAGCTGCAAGGCCCCCTGTCCTTCCTCCCTCCCTCCCTCCCTCCCAGTTCCAAGGCCCCAGGCCCTCCCCCCCAGCTCCCAAGGCCCCCTTCCCTCCCTCCCAGTTCCAAGGCCCCCTGCTCTCCCTCACAACTGTAAGGGGCCCCATTCCCTCACAACTGTAAGGGGCCCCCTGCCCTCCCTCCCAGCCCCAAGGCTCCAGTCCTCCCCCCTTCCCAGCTGCAAGGCCCCCTGCCTGCCCGCCCTCCCTCCCAGTTCCAAGGCCCCAGGCCCTCCCCCCAGCTCCCAAGGCCCCCGGCCCTCCCTCCCTCCCAGTTCCAAGGCCCCAGGCCCCCCCAGCTCCCAAGGCCCCCCCAGCTCCCAAGGCCCCCTCCCAGTTCCAAGGCCCCCCTTCTTCCCAGCCAGCTGGAAGGCCCCCTTCAGTCCAGCCCTCCCAGTTCCAAGGCCCCCCTCCTTCTGAGACCTCCCATGTCCCCTCCCCTCCCCCCCCCCAAGGTAGCCGCTACCGCCCCCCCCCCCACGCCGGAGTCGCCACCACCCCCCCCCTTCACCCGGCCCGGGCCCTCTCTTCGTTATTCAACTTACAGCAGCGCCGAAACAGCAGCAAGCAGCAGCTCCCGTTGGCCTTCCTTCACTGCCTGTGCCTCGCCCTCGTGTGACGCGGGGGCGGGACAGAGAGGGAAGTCTCTACTGCGCATTTGCAGGTGAGTCGGTCACTTGCCATTTATAGGTTTGATGAGATAGATACCTCCACCAGGCATTTGCCTCCAGAGAGGGGGGGGAGAGAGAGAAAGAGACTGACCCCATTCATATATTATATATTATCCAATTGGGTTGGGGTCTTTCTCACTATTGGGCTGTTGAGATAGTTTCATGCCCTCCAATCACTTTCAGATGGACAATACAGCAAAAGGTTACACCATTGATTTTGGTCCCCTATTTGACCCATCCAGATCCTGACCAGGGTTGCACCTGCTTAGCTTCCTGCTTTTGCCATGTGACATACACCTTCACCATGTGGGTGGCCCCACATAGTGAGGGCATAACTTGCCATTTATCTAATATGAGATAGATACCTCCACCAGGCATTTGCCTCCAGAGAGGGGGGGAGAGAGAGAAAGAGACTGACCCCATTCATATATTATATATTATCCAATTGGGTTGGGGTCTTTCTCACTATTGGGCTGTTGAGATAGTTTCATGCCCTCCAATCACTTTCAGATGGACATTACAGCAAAAGGTTACACCACTGATTTTGGTCCCCAATTTGACCCATCCAGTTCCTGACCAGGGTTGCACCTGCTTAGCTTCCTGCTTTTGCCATGTGACATACACCTTCACTATGTGGGTGGCCCCACACTGGGAGGGCATAACTTGCCATTTATCTAATCTGAGATAGATACCTCCACCAGGCATTTGCCTCCAGAGAGGGGGGAGAGAGAGAAAGAGACTAACCCCATTCATATTATATTATATATTATATATTATCCAATTGGGTTGGGGTCTTTCTCACTATTGGGCTGTTGAGATGGTTTCTTTTCATGCCCCCCCCCATACACTTTCAGATGGACAATACAGTAAAAGGTTACACCACTGATTTTGGTCCCCTATTTGACCCATCCAGTTCCTGACCAGGGTTGCACCTGCTTAGCTTCCTGCTTTTGCCATGTGACATACACCTTCACCATGTGGGTGGCCCCACATTGTGAGGGCATAACTTGCCATTTATCTAATCTGAGATAGATACCTCCACCAGGCATTTGCCTCCAGAGAGGGGGGAGAGAGAGAAAGAGACTGACCCCATTCATATATTATCCAATTGGGTTGGGGTCTTTCTCACTATTGGGCTGTTGAGATAGTTTCATGCCCTCCAATCACTTTCAGATGGACAATACAGCAAAAGGTTACACCACTGATTTTGGTCCCCAATTTGACCCATCCAGTTCCTGACCAGGGTTGCACCTGCTTAGCTTCCTGCTTTTGCCATGTGACATGCACCTTCACCATGTGGGTGGCCCCACACTGGGAGGGCATAACTTGCCATTTATCTAATCTGAGATAGATACCTCCACCAGGCATTTGCCTCCAGAGAGGGGGGAGAGAGAGAAAGAGACTGACCCCATTCATATATTATCCAATTGGGTTGGGGTCTTTCTCACTATTGGGCTGTTGAGATAGTTTCTTTTCATGCCCCCCCCCATACACTTTCAGATGGACAATACAGTAAAAGGTTACACCACTGATTTTGGTCCCCTATTTGACCCATCCAGTTCCTGACCAGGGTTGCACCTGCTTAGCTTCCTGCTTTTGCCATGTGACATACACCTTCACCATGTGGGTGGCCCCACATTGTGAGGGCATAACTTGCCATTTATCTAATCTGAGATAGATACCTCCACCAGGCATTTGCCTCCAGAGAGGGGGGAGAGAGAGAAAGAGACTGACCCCATTCATATATTATCCAATTGGGTTGGGGTCTTTCTCACTATTGGGCTGTTGAGATAGTTTCATGCCCTCCAATCACTTTCAGATGGACAATACAGCAAAAGGTTACACCATTGATTTTGGTCCCCTATTTGACCCATCCAGATCCTGACCAGGGTTGCACCTGCTTAGCTTCCTGCTTTTGCCATGTGACATACACCTTCACCATATGGGTGGCCCACATAGTGAGGGCATAACTTGCCATTTATCTAATACTAGCCGTTAAGCCCGTAAAAACGGGCGGGTATTGGAATGTTTTTTTCCCCAAGGCCCCCCTCCCGTTGCAGCTGCAAAGCCCCCTGCCATCCTCCTTCCCTGCCAGCTCCAAGGCCCCCTCTGTCCCTCCCTCCCAGCTCCAAGGCTCCAGTCCTCCCCCCTTCCCAGCTGCAAGGCCCCCTGTCCTTCCTCCCTCCCTCCCTCCCTCCCAGTTCCAAGGCCCCAGGCCCTCCCCCCCAGCTCCCAAGGCCCACTTCCCTCCCTCCCAGTTCCAAGGCCCCCTGCTCTCCCTCACAACTGTAAGGGGCCCCATTCCCTCACAACTGTAAGGGGCCCCCTGCCCTCCCTCCCAGCTCCAAGGCTCCAGTCCTCCCCCCTTCCCAGCTGCAAGGCCCCCTGCCTGCCCGCCCTCCCTCCCAGTTCCAAGGCCCCAGGCCCTCCCCCCAGCTCCCAAGGCCCCCGGCCCTCCCTCCCTCCCAGTTCCAAGGCCCCAGGCCCCCCCAGCTCCCAAGGCCCCCCAGCTCCCAAGGCCCCCCCAGCTCCCCAGGCCCCCTCCCAGTTCCAAGGCCCCCCCTTCTTCCCAGCCAGCTGGAAGGCCCCCTTCAGTCCAGCCCTCCCAGTTCCAAGGCCCCCCTCCTTCTGAGACCCCCCATGTCCCCTCCCCTCCCCCCCCAAGGTAGCCGCTACCGCCCCCCCCCCCCCACGCCGGAGTCGCCACCACCCCCCCCTTCACCCGGCCCGGGCCCTCTCTTCGTTATTCAACTTACAGCAGCGCCGAAACAGCAGCAAGCAGCAGCTCCCGTTGGCCTTCCTTCACTGCCTGTGCCTCGCCCTCGTGTGACGCGGGGGCGGGACAGAGAGGGAAGTCTCTACTGCGCATTTGCAGGTGAGTCGGTCACTTGCCATTTATAGGTTTGATGAGATAGATACCTCCACCAGGCATTTGCCTCCAGAGAGGGGGGGGAGAGAGAGAAAGAGACTGACCCCATTCATATATTATATATTATCCAATTGGGTTGGGGTCTTTCTCACTATTGGGCTGTTGAGATAGTTTCATGCCCTCCAATCACTTTCAGATGGACAATACAGCAAAAGGTTACACCACTGATTTTGGTCCCCAATTTGACCCATCCAGTTCCTGACCAGGGTTGCACCTGCTTAGCTTCCTGCTTTTGCCATGTGACATACACCTTCACCATGTGGGTGGCCCCACACTGGGAGGGCATAACTTGCCATTTATCTAATCTGAGATAGATACCTCCACCAGGCATTTGCCTCCAGAGAGGGGGGAGAGAGAGAAAGAGACTGACCCCATTCATATATTATATATTATATATATATTATCCAATTGGGTTGGGGTCTTTCTCACTATTGGGCTGTTGAGATGGTTTCTTTTCATGCCCCCCCCCCATACACTTTCAGATGGACAATACAGTAAAAGGTTACACCACTGATTTTGGTCCCCTATTTGACCCATCCAGTTCCTGACCAGGGTTGCACCTGCTTAGCTTCCTGCTTTTGCCATGTGACATACACCTTCACCATGTGGGTGGCCCCACATTGTGAGGGCATAACTTGCCATTTATCTAATCTGAGATAGATACCTCCACCAGGCATTTGCCTCCAGAGAGGGGGGAGAGAGAGAAAGAGACTGACCCCATTCATATATTATCCAATTGGGTTGGGGTCTTTCTCACTATTGGGCTGTTGAGATAGTTTCATGCCCTCCAATCACTTTCAGATGGACAATACAGCAAAAGGTTACACCATTGATTTTGGTCCCCTATTTGACCCATCCAGATCCTGACCAGGGTTGCACCTGCTTAGCTTCCTGCTTTTGCCATGTGACATACACCTTCACCATGTGGGTGGCCCCACATAGTGAGGGCATAACTTGCCATTTATCTAATATGAGATAGATACCTCCACCAGGCATTTGCCTCCAGAGAGGGGGGGAGAGAGAGAAAGAGACTGACCCCATTCATATATTATATATTATCCAATTGGGTTGGGGTCTTTCTCACTATTGGGCTGTTGAGATAGTTTCATGCCCTCCAATCACTTTCAGATGGACAATACAGCAAAAGGTTACACCACTGATTTTGGTCCCCAATTTGACCCATCCAGTTCCTGACCAGGGTTGCACCTGCTTAGCTTCCTGCTTTTGCCATGTGACATACACCTTCACCATGTGGGTGGCCCCACATAGTGAGGGCATAACTTGCCATTTATCTAATACTAGCCGTTAAGCCCGTAAAAACGGGCGGGTATTGGAATGTTTTTTTCCCCAAGGCCCCCCTCCCGTTGCAGCTGCAAAGCCCCCTGCCATCCTCCTTCCCTGCCAGCTCCAAGGCCCCCTCTGTCCCTCCCTCCCAGCTCCAAGGCTCCAGTCCTCCCCCCTTCCCAGCTGCAAGGCCCCCTGTCCTTCCTCCCTCCCTCCCTCCCTCCCAGTTCCAAGGCCCCAGGCCCTCCCCCCCAGCTCCCAAGGCCCACTTCCCTCCCTCCCAGTTCCAAGGCCCCCTGCTCTCCCTCACAACTGTAAGGGGCCCCATTCCCTCACAACTGTAAGGGGCCCCCTGCCCTCCCTCCCAGCTCCAAGGCTCCAGTCCTCCCCCCTTCCCAGCTGCAAGGCCCCCTGCCTGCCCGCCCTCCCTCCCAGTTCCAAGGCCCCAGGCCCTCCCCCCAGCTCCCAAGGCCCCCGGCCCTCCCTCCCCCCCAGTTCCAAGGCCCCAGGCCCCCCCAGCTCCCAAGGCCCCCCCAGCTCCCAAGGCCCCCTCCCAGTTCCAAGGCCCCCCCTTCTTCCCAGCCAGCTGGAAGGCCCCCTTCAGTCCAGCCCTCCCAGTTCCAAGGCCCCCCTCCTTCTGAGACCTCCCATGTCCCCTCCCCCCCCCCCCCCCAAGGTAGCCGCTACCGCCCCCCCCCCACGCCGGAGTCGCCACCACCCCCCCCTTCACCCGGCCCGGGCCCTCTCTTCGTTATTCAACTTACAGCAGCGCCGAAACAGCAGCAAGCAGCAGCTCCCGTTGGCCTTCCTTCACTGCCTGTGCCTCGCCCTCGTGTGACGCGGGGGCAGGACAGAGAGGGAAGTCTCTACTGCGCATTTGCAGGTGAGTCGGTCACTTGCCATTTATAGGTTTGATGAGATAGATACCTCCACCAGGCATTTGCCTCCAGAGAGGGGGGGAGAGAGAGAAAGAGACTGACCCCATTCATATATTATATATTATCCAATTGGGTTGGGGTCTTTCTCACTATTGGGCTGTTGAGATAGTTTCATGCCCTCCAATCACTTTCAGATGGACAATACAGCAAAAGGTTACACCATTGATTTTGGTCCCCTATTTGACCCATCCAGATCCTGACCAGGGTTGCACCTGCTTAGCTTCCTGCTTTTGCCATGTGACATACACCTTCACCATGTGGGTGGCCCCACATAGTGAGGGCATAACTTGCCATTTATCTAATATGAGATAGATACCTCCACCAGGCATTTGCCTCCAGAGAGGGGGGGAGAGAGAGAAAGAGACTGACCCCATTCATATATTATATATTATCCAATTGGGTTGGGGTCTTTCTCACTATTGGGCTGTTGAGATAGTTTCATGCCCTCCAATCACTTTCAGATGGACATTACAGCAAAAGGTTACACCACTGATTTTGGTCCCCAATTTGACCCATCCAGTTCCTGACCAGGGTTGCACCTGCTTAGCTTCCTGCTTTTGCCATGTGACATACACCTTCACTATGTGGGTGGCCCCACACTGGGAGGGCATAACTTGCCATTTATCTAATCTGAGATAGATACCTCCACCAGGCATTTGCCTCCAGAGAGGGGGGAGAGAGAGAAAGAGACTAACCCCATTCATATATTATATTATATATTATATATTATCCAATTGGGTTGGGGTCTTTCTCACTATTGGGCTGTTGAGATGGTTTCTTTTCATGCCCCCCCCCATACACTTTCAGATGGACAATACAGTAAAAGGTTACACCACTGATTTTGGTCCCCTATTTGACCCATCCAGTTCCTGACCAGGGTTGCACCTGCTTAGCTTCCTGCTTTTGCCATGTGACATACACCTTCACCATGTGGGTGGCCCCACATTGTGAGGGCATAACTTGCCATTTATCTAATCTGAGATAGATACCTCCACCAGGCATTTGCCTCCAGAGAGGGGGGAGAGAGAGAAAGAGACTGACCCCATTCATATATTATCCAATTGGGTTGGGGTCTTTCTCACTATTGGGCTGTTGAGATAGTTTCATGCCCTCCAATCACTTTCAGATGGACAATACAGCAAAAGGTTACACCACTGATTTTGGTCCCCAATTTGACCCATCCAGTTCCTGACCAGGGTTGCACCTGCTTAGCTTCCTGCTTTTGCCATGTGACATACACCTTCACCATGTGGGTGGCCCCACACTGGGAGGGCATAACTTGCCATTTATCTAATCTGAGATAGATACCTCCACCAGGCATTGCCTCCAGAGAGGGGGGAGAGAGAGAAAGAGACTGACCCCATTCATATATTATCCAATTGGGTTGGGGTCTTTCTCACTATTGGGCTGTTGAGATAGTTTCTTTTCATGCCCCCCCCCCATACACTTTCAGATGGACAATACAGTAAAAGGTTACACCACTGATTTTGGTCCCCTATTTGACCCATCCAGTTCCTGACCAGGGTTGCACCTGCTTAGCTTCCTGCTTTTGCCATGTGACATACACCTTCACCATGTGGGTGGCCCCACATTGTGAGGGCATAACTTGCCATTTATCTAATCTGAGATAGATACCTCCACCAGGCATTTGCCTCCAGAGAGGGGGGAGAGAGAGAAAGAGACTGACCCCATTCATATATTATCCAATTGGGTTGGGGTCTTTCTCACTATTGGGCTGTTGAGATAGTTTCATGCCCTCCAATCACTTTCAGATGGACAATACAGCAAAAGGTTACACCATTGATTTTGGTCCCCTATTTGACCCATCCAGATCCTGACCAGGGTTGCACCTGCTTAGCTTCCTGCTTTTGCCATGTGACATACACCTTCACCATGTGGGTGGCCTCACATAGTGAGGGCATAACTTGCCATTTATCTAATACTAGCCGTTAAGCCCGTAAAAACGGGCGGGTATTGGAATGTTTTTTTCCCCAAGGCCCCCCTCCCGTTGCAGCTGCAAAGCCCCCTGCCATCCTCCTTCCCTGCCAGCTCCAAGGCCCCCTCTGTCCCTCCCTCCCAGCTCCAAGGCTCCAGTCCTCCCCCCTTCCCAGCTGCAAGGCCCCCTGTCCTTCCTCCCTCCCTCCCTCCCTCCCAGTTCCAAGGCCCCAGGCCCTCCCCCCCAGCTCCCAAGGCCCACTTCCCTCCCTCCCAGTTCCAAGGCCCCCTGCTCTCCCTCACAACTGTAAGGGGCCCCATTCCCTCACAACTGTAAGGGGCCCCCTGCCCTCCCTCCCAGCTCCAAGGCTCCAGTCCTCCCCCCTTCCCAGCTGCAAGGCCCCCTGCCTGCCCGCCCTCCCTCCCAGTTCCAAGGCCCCAGGCCCTCCCCCCAGCTCCCAAGGCCCCCGGCCCTCCCTCCCTCCCAGTTCCAAGGCCCCAGGCCCCCCCAGCTCCCAAGGCCCCCCAGCTCCCAAGGCCCCCCCAGCTCCCAAGGCCCCCTCCCAGTTCCAAGGCCCCCCCTTCTTCCCAGCCAGCTGGAAGGCCCCCTTCAGTCCAGCCCTCCCAGTTCCAAGGCCCCCCTCCTTCTGAGACCTCCCATGTCCCCTCCCCTCCCCCCCTAAGGTAGCCGCTACCGCCCCCCCCCCCCCCACGCCGGAGTCGCCACCACCCCCCCCTGCACCCGGCCCGGGCCCTCTCTTCGTTATTCCACTTACAGCAGCGCCGAAACAGCAGCAAGCAGCAGCTCCCGTTGGCCTTCCTTCACTGCCTGTGCCTCGCCCTCGTGTGACGCGGGGGCGGGACAGAGAGGGAAGTCTCTACTGCGCATTTGCAGGTGAGTCGGTCACTTGCCATTTATAGGTTTGATGAGATAGATACCTCCACCAGGCATTTGCCTCCAGAGAGGGGGGGGAGAGAGAGAAAGAGACTGACCCCATTCATATATTATATATTATCCAATTGGGTTGGGGTCTTTCTCACTATTGGGCTGTTGAGATAGTTTCATGCCCTCCAATCACTTTCAGATGGACAATACAGCAAAAGGTTACACCACTGATTTTGGTCCCCAATTTGACCCATCCAGTTCCTGACCAGGGTTGCACCTGCTTAGCTTCCTGCTTTTGCCATGTGACATACACCTTCACCATGTGGGTGGCCCCACACTGGGAGGGCATAACTTGCCATTTATCTAATCTGAGATAGATACCTCCACCAGGCATTTGCCTCCAGAGAGGGGGGAGAGAGAGAAAGAGACTGACCCCATTCATATATTATATTATATATTATATATTATCCAATTGGGTTGGGGTCTTTCTCACTATTGGGCTGTTGAGATGGTTTCTTTTCATGCCCCCCCCCCCATACACTTTCAGATGGACAATACAGTAAAAGGTTACACCACTGATTTTGGTCCCCTATTTGACCCATCCAGTTCCTGACCAGGGTTGCACCTGCTTAGCTTCCTGCTTTTGCCATGTGACATACACCTTCACCATGTGGGTGGCCCCACATTGTGAGGGCATAACTTGCCATTTATCTAATCTGAGATAGATACCTCCACCAGGCATTTGCCTCCAGAGAGGGGGGAGAGAGAGAAAGAGACTGACCCCATTCATATATTATCCAATTGGGTTGGGGTCTTTCTCACTATTGGGCTGTTGAGATAGTTTCATGCCCTCCAATCACTTTCAGATGGACAATACAGCAAAAGGTTACACCATTGATTTTGGTCCCCTATTTGACCCATCCAGATCCTGACCAGGGTTGCACCTGCTTAGCTTCCTGCTTTTCCCATGTGACATACACCTTCACCATGTGGGTGGCCCCACATAGTGAGGGCATAACTTGCCATTTATCTAATATGAGATAGATACCTCCACCAGGCATTTGCCTCCAGAGAGGGGGGGAGAGAGAGAAAGAGACTGACCCCATTCATATATTATATATTATCCAATTGGGTTGGGGTCTTTCTCACTATTGGGCTGTTGAGATAGTTTCATGCCCTCCAATCACTTTCAGATGGACAATACAGCAAAAGGTTACACCACTGATTTTGGTCCCCAATTTGACCCATCCAGTTCCTGACCAGGGTTGCACCTGCTTAGCTTCCTGCTTTTGCCATGTGACATACACCTTCACCATGTGGGTGGCCCCACATAGTGAGGGCATAACTTGCCATTTATCTAATACTAGCCGTTAAGCCCGTAAAAACGGGCGGGTATTGGAATGTTTTTTTCCCCAAGGCCCCCCTCCCGTTGCAGCTGCAAAGCCCCCTGCCATCCTCCTTCCCTGCCAGCTCCAAGGCCCCCTCTGTCCCTCCCTCCCAGCTCCAAGGCTCCAGTCCTCCCCCCTTCCCAGCTGCAAGGCCCCCTGTCCTTCCTCCCTCCCTCCCTCCCTCCCAGTTCCAAGGCCCCAGGCCCTCCCCCCCAGCTCCCAAGGCCCCCTTCCCTCCCTCCCAGTTCCAAGGCCCCCTGCTCTCCCTCACAACTGTAAGGGGCCCCATTCCCTCACAACTGTAAGGGGCCCCCTGCCCTCCCTCCCAGCTCCAAGGCTCCAGTCCTCCCCCCTTCCCAGCTGCAAGGCCCCCTGCCTGCCCACCCTCCCTCCCAGTTCCAAGGCCCCAGGCCCTCCCCCCAGCTCCCAAGGCCCCCGGCCCTCCCTCCCTCCCAGTTCCAAGGCCCCAGGCCCCCCCAGCTCCCAAGGCCCCCCCCAGCTCCCAAGGCCCCCCCAGCTCCCAAGGCCCCCACCCAGTTCCAAGGCCCCCCTTCTTCCCAGCCAGCTGGAAGGCCCCCTTCAGTCCAGCCCTCCCAGTTCCAAGGCCCCAGGCCCTCCCCCCAGCTCCCAAGGCCCCCGGCCCTCCCTCCCTCCCAGTTCCAAGGCCCCAGGCCCCCCCAGCTCCCAAGGCCCCCCCAGCTCCCAAGGCCCCCCCAGCTCCCAAGGCCCCCTCCCAGTTCCAAGGCCCCCCCTTCTTCCCAGCCAGCTGGAAGGCCCCCTTCAGTCCAGCCCTCCCAGTTCCAAGGCCCCCCTCCTTCTGAGACCTCCCATGTCCCCTCCCCTCCCCCACCCAAGGTAGCCGCTACCGCCCCCCCCCCCCCCGCCGGAGTCGCCACCACCCCCCCCCCTTCACCCGGCCCGGGCCCTCTCTTCGTTATTCAACTTACAGCAGCGCCGAAACAGCAGCAAGCAGCAGCTCCCGTTGGCCTTCCTTCACTGCCTGTGCCTCGCCCTCGTGTGACGCGGGGGCGGGACAGAGAGGGAAGTCTCTACTGCGCATTTGCAGGTGAGTCGGTCACTTGCCATTTATAGGTTTGATGAGATAGATACCTCCACCAGGCATTTGCCTCCAGAGAGGGGGGGGAGAGAGAGAAAGAGACTGACCCCATTCATATATTATATATTATCCAATTGGGTTGGGGTCTTTCTCACTATTGGGCTGTTGAGATAGTTTCATGCCCTCCAATCACTTTCAGATGGACAATACAGCAAAAGGTTACACCACTGATTTTGGTCCCCAATTTGACCCATCCAGTTCCTGACCAGGGTTGCACCTGCTTAGCTTCCTGCTTTTGCCATGTGACATACACCTTCACCATGTGGGTGGCCCCACATAGTGAGGGCATAACTTGCCATTTATCTAATATGAGATAGATACCTCCACCAGGCATTTGCCTCCAGAGAGGGGGGAGAGAGAGAAAGAGACTGACCCCATTCATATATTATATTATATATTATATATTATCCAATTGGGTTGGGGTCTTTCTCACTATTGGGCTGTTGAGATAGTTTCTTTTCATGCCCCCCCCATACACTTTCAGATGGACAATACAGTAAAAGGTTACACCACTGATTTTGGTCCCCTATTTGACCCATCCAGTTCCTGACCAGGGTTGCACCTGCTTAGCTTCCTGCTTTTGCCATGTGACATACACCTTCACCATGTGGGTGGCCCCACATAGTGAGGGCATAACTTGCCATTTATCTAATACTAGCCGTTAAGCCCGTAAAAACGGGCGGGTATTGGAATGTTTTTTTCCCCAAGGCCCCCCCTCCCGTTGCAGCTGCAAAGCCCCCTGCCATCCTCCTTCCCTGCCAGCTCCAAGGCCCCCTCTGTCCCTCCCTCCCAGCTCCAAGGCTCCAGTCCTCCCCCCTTCCCAGCTGCAAGGCCCCCTGTCCTTCCTCCCTCCCTCCCTCCCTCCCAGTTCCAAGGCCCCAGGCCCTCCCCCCCAGCTCCCAAGGCCCACTTCCCTCCCTCCCAGTTCCAAGGCCCCCTGCTCTCCCTCACAACTGTAAGGGGCCCCATTCCCTCACAACTGTAAGGGGCCCCCTGCCCTCCCTCCCAGCTCCAAGGCTCCAGTCCTCCCCCCTTCCCAGCTGCAAGGCCCCCTGCCTGCCCGCCCTCCCTCCCAGTTCCAAGGCCCCAGGCCCTCCCCCCCGCTCCCAAGGCCCCCGGCCCTCCCTCCCTCCCAGTTCCAAGGCCCCAGGCCCCCCCAGCCCCCAAGGCCCCCCCAGCTCCCAAGGCCCCCCCAGCTCCCAAGGCCCCCTCCCAGTTCCAAGGCCCCCCCTTCTTCCCAGCCAGCTGGAAGGCCCCCTTCAGTCCAGCCCTCCCAGTTCCAAGGCCCCCCTCCTTCTGAGACCTCCCATGTCCCCTCCCCTCCCCCCCCTAAGGTAGCCGCTACCGCCCCCCCCCCCCCACGCCGGAGTCGCCACCACCCCCCCCTTCACCCGGCCCGGGCCCTCTCTTCGTTATTCAACTTACAGCAGCGCCGAAACAGCAGCAAGCAGCAGCTCCCGTTGGCCTTCCTTCACTGCCTGTGCCTCGCCCTCGTGTGACGCGGGGGCGGGACAGAGAGGGAAGTCTCTACTGCGCATTTGCAGGTGAGTCGGTCACTTGCCATTTATAGGTTTGATGAGATAGATACCTCCACCAGGCATTTGCCTCCAGAGAGGGGGGGGAGAGAGAGAAAGAGACTGACCCCATTCATATATTATATATTATCCAATTGGGTTGGGGTCTTTCTCACTATTGGGCTGTTGAGATAGTTTCATGCCCTCCAATCACTTTCAGATGGACAATACAGCAAAAGGTTACACCACTGATTTTGGTCCCCAATTTGACCCATCCAGTTCCTGACCAGGGTTGCACCTGCTTAGCTTCCTGCTTTTGCCATGTGACATACACCTTCACCATGTGGGTGGCCCCACACTGGGAGGGCATAACTTGCCATTTATCTAATCTGAGATAGATACCTCCACCAGGCATTTGCCTCCAGAGAGGGGGGAGAGAGAGAAAGAGACTGACCCCATTCATATATTATATTATATATTATATATTATCCAATTGGGTTGGGGTCTTTCTCACTATTGGGCTGTTGAGATGGTTTCTTTTCATGCCCCCCCCCCATACACTTTCAGATGGACAATACAGTAAAAGGTTACACCACTGATTTTGGTCCCCTATTTGACCCATCCAGTTCCTGACCAGGGTTGCACCTGCTTAGCTTCCTGCTTTTGCCATGTGACATACACCTTCACCATGTGGGTGGCCCCACATTGTGAGGGCATAACTTGCCATTTATCTAATCTGAGATAGATACCTCCACCAGGCATTTGCCTCCAGAGAGGGGGGAGAGAGAGAAAGAGACTGACCCCATTCATATATTATCCAATTGGGTTGGGGTCTTTCTCACTATTGGGCTGTTGAGATAGTTTCATGCCCTCCAATCACTTTCAGATGGACAATACAGCAAAAGGTTACACCATTGATTTTGGTCCCCTATTTGACCCATCCAGATCCTGACCAGGGTTGCACCTGCTTAGCTTCCTGCTTTTGCCATGTGACATACACCTTCACCATGTGGGTGGCCCCACATAGTGAGGGCATAACTTGCCATTTATCTAATATGAGATAGATACCTCCACCAGGCATTTGCCTCCAGAGAGGGGGGGAGAGAGAGAAAGAGACTGACCCCATTCATATATTATATATTATCCAATTGGGTTGGGGTCTTTCTCACTATTGGGCTGTTGAGATAGTTTCATGCCCTCCAATCACTTTCAGATGGACAATACAGCAAAAGGTTACACCACTGATTTTGGTCCCCAATTTGACCCATCCAGTTCCTGACCAGGGTTGCACCTGCTTAGCTTCCTGCTTTTGCCATGTGACATACACCTTCACCATGTGGGTGGCCCCACATAGTGAGGGCATAACTTGCCATTTATCTAATACTAGCCGTTAAGCCCGTAAAAACGGGCGGGTATTGGAATGTTTTTTTCCCCAAGGCCCCCCTCCCGTTGCAGCTGCAAAGCCCCCTGCCATCCTCCTTCCCTGCCAGCTCCAAGGCCCCCTCTGTCCCTCCCTCCCAGCTCCAAGGCTCCAGTCCTCCCCCCTTCCCAGCTGCAAGGCCCCCTGTCCTTCCTCCCTCCCTCCCTCCCTCCCAGTTCCAAGGCCCCAGGCCCTCCCCCCCAGCTCCCAAGGCCCCCTTCCCTCCCTCCCAGTTCCAAGGCCCCCTGCTCTCCCTCACAACTGTAAGGGGCCCCATTCCCTCACAACTGTAAGGGGCCCCCTGCCCTCCCTCCCAGCTCCAAGGCTCCAGTCCTCCCCCCTTCCCAGCTGCAAGGCCCCCTGCCTGCCCGCCCTCCCTCCCAGTTCCAAGGCCCCAGGCCCCCCCAGCTCCCAAGGCCCCCCCAGCTCCCAAGGCCCCCCCAGCTCCCAAGGCCCCCTCCCAGTTCCAAGGCCCCCCCTTCTTCCCAGCCAGCTGGAAGGCCCCCTTCAGTCCAGCCCTCCCAGTTCCAAGGCCCCAGGCCCTCCCCCCAGCTCCCAAGGCCCCCGGCCCTCCCTCCCTCCCAGTTCCAAGGCCCCAGGCCCCCCCAGCTCCCAAGGCCCCCCAGCTCCCAAGGCCCCCCCCAGCTCCCAAGGCCCCCTCCCAGTTCCAAGGCCCCCCCTTCTTCCCAGCCAGCTGGAAGGCCCCCTTCAGTCCAGCCCTCCCAGTTCCAAGGCCCCAGGCCCTCCCCCCAGCTCCCAAGGCCCCCGGCCCTCCCTCCCTCCCAGTTCCAAGGCCCCAGGCCCCCCCAGGTCCCAAGGCCCCCCCAGCTCCCAAGGCCCCCCCAGCTCCCAAGGCGCCCTCCCAGTTCCAAGGCCCCCCCTTCTTCCCAGCCAGCTGGAAGGCCCCCTTCAGTCCAGCCCTCCCAGTTCCAAGGCCCCCCTCCTTCTGAGACCTCCCATGTCCCCTCCCCTCCCCCCCCCAAGGTAGCCGCTACCGCCCCCCCCCCACGCTGGAGTCGCCACCACCCCCCCCTTCACCCGGCCCGGGCCCTCTCTTCGTTATTCAACTTACAGCAGCGCCGAAACAGCAGCAAGCAGCAGCTCCCGTTGGCCTTCCTTCACTGCCTGTGCCTCGCCCTCGTGTGACGCGGGGGCGGGACAGAGAGGGAAGTCTCTACTGCGCATTTGCAGGTGAGTCGGTCACTTGCCATTTATAGGTTTGATGAGATAGATACCTCCACCAGGCATTTGCCTCCAGAGAGGGGGGGGAGAGAGAGAAAGAGACTGACCCCATTCATATATTATATATTATCCAATTGGGTTGGGGTCTTTCTCACTATTGGGCTGTTGAGATAGTTTCATGCCCTCCAATCACTTTCAGATGGACAATACAGCAAAAGGTTACACCATTGATTTTGGTCCCCTATTTGACCCATCCAGATCCTGACCAGGGTTGCACCTGCTTAGCTTCCTGCTTTTGCTATGTGACATACACCTTCACCATGTGGGTGGCCCCACATAGTGAGGGCATAACTTGCCATTTATCTAATATGAGATAGATACCTCCACCAGGCATTTGCCTCCAGAGAGGGGGGGAGAGAGAGAAAGAGACTGACCCCATTCATATATTATATATTATCCAATTGGGTTGGGGTCTTTCTCACTATTGGGCTGTTGAGATAGTTTCATGCCCTCCAATCACTTTCAGATGGACAATACAGCAAAAGGTTACACCACTGATTTTGGTCCCCAATTTGACCCATCCAGTTCCTGACCAGGGTTGCACCTGCTTAGCTTCCTGCTTTTGCCATGTGACATACACCTTCACCATGTGGGTGGCCCCACACTGGGAGGGCATAACTTGCCATTTATCTAATCTGAGATAGATACCTCCACCAGGCATTTGCCTCCAGAGAGGGGGGAGAGAGAGAAAGAGACTGACCCCATTCATATATTATATTATATATTATATATTATCCAATTGGGTTGGGGTCTTTCTCACTATTGGGCTGTTGAGATAGTTTCATGCCCTCCAATCACTTTCAGATGGACAATACAGCAAAAGGTTACACCACTGATTTTGGTCCCCTATTTGACCCATCCAGATCCTGACCAGGGTTGCACCTGCTTAGCTTCCTGCTTTTGCCATGTGACATACACCTTCACCATGTGGGTGGCCCCACATAGTGAGGGCATAACTTGCCATTTATCTAATATGAGATAGATACCTCCACCAGGCATTTGCCTCCAGAGAGGGGGGGAGAGAGAGAAAGAGACTGACCCCATTCATATATTATATATTATCCAATTGGGTTGGGGTCTTTCTCACTATTGGGCTGTTGAGATAGTTTCATGCCCTCCAATCACTTTCAGATGGACAATACAGCAAAAGGTTACACCACTGATTTTGGTCCCCAATTTGACCCATCCAGTTCCTGACCAGGGTTGCACCTGCTTAGCTTCCTGCTTTTGCCATGTGACATACACCTTCACCATGTGGGTGGCCCCACATAGTGAGGGCATAACTTGCCATTTATCTAATACTAGCCGTTAAGCCCGTAAAAACGGGCGGGTATTGGAATGTTTTTTTTCCCCAAGGCCCCCCTCCCGTTGCAGCTGCAAAGCCCCCTGCCATCCTCCTTCCCTGCCAGCTCCAAGGCCCCCTCTGTCCCTCCCTCCCAGCTCCAAGGCTCCAGTCCTCCCCCCTTCCCAGCTGCAAGGCCCCCTGTCCTTCCTCCCTCCCTCCCTCCCTCCCAGTTCCAAGGCCCCAGGCCCTCCCCCCCAGCTCCCAAGGCCCCCTTCCCTCCCTCCCAGTTCCAAGGCCCCCTGCTCTCCCTCACAACTGTAAGGGGCCCCATTCCCTCACAACTGTAAGGGGCCCCCTGCCCTCCCTCCCAGCTCCAAGGCTCCGTCCTCCCCCCTTCCCAGCTGCAAGGCCCCCTGCCTGCCCGCCCTCCCTCCCAGTTCCAAGGCCCCAGGCCCCCCCAGCTCCCAAGGCCCCCCCAGCTCCCAAGGCCCCCCCCAGCTCCCAAGGCCCCCCCCAGTTCCAAGGCCCCCCCTTCTTCCCAGCCAGCTGGAAGGCCCCCTTCAGTCCAGCCCTCCCAGTTCCAAGGCCCCAGGCCCTCCCCCCAGCTCCCAAGGCCCCCGGCCCTCCCTCCCTCCCAGTTCCAAGGCCCCAGGCCCCCCCAGCTCCCAAGGCCCCCCAGCTCCCAAGGCCCCCCCCAGC
>NW_021962985.1:0-18362 GCF_901765095.1 Microcaecilia unicolor
TCATCTCTCCATAGAGATCCTATATACTCGTCCCAAGTTTTATGAATTCAGATACAGTTTTTGCCTCCACCACCTCTACCGGGCCATTCCACCTCACTACTGTGTAATCTTTATTGCTTACTCTCCTAGCCTCCAGAAAATTTGCCTGCATCCTAAAATACCAGTTATCTGGGGGATGCAGGCAGCCCCATCTTATGGATTAGCCATAGGAAAGTAAGCACCCTCAATTCTTAATTGCTGCTCAGCTTGCTGTAGACAAGGCATCACTGCCTCCTATAACTTCTTCTGCTCCACATCCCTTTAATTATAAGCAGGGCTTTTTTTGAGGGGGTACTTGGGGGTACTAAGTACCGGCACCTTTTCCATTGTCTGTTAAAATTGACCCATGATCCTCAAGTTTTAATGAAAGATCTCAGGCTCTACACACCAATTCTGTCTTGTCATAGATTCTGTGACTGGTTGCAGGGGGCCTGGCTATTGTGGGGTGGGTCTCTCAGTGATCACTCCACCCCTGAAGGGTGGCCTGGCATTTGAGTACCAGCACCTTTTTCACTAGAAAAAACGCACTGTATATAAGCCTACTAAATGTGTGCTCCTTTAAGAATAAGTGCCAAATGTTTTGGACTAACTTCAGCAATGCAAACTAGATGTCCTTCGCTTTACCGAATCATGATTGTCTGACAATGAAACCTTTTATCTGAGTCAAGCATGCTTTCCAGGCTTTTTGTTTTTATATGCCAATCCAGACTTCAAACAGGGGGGTGGCCTGGCTGTCATTTACTCTGATGACTATTACCAAACACCCAACTTCTTATGTGTGCTAAAGCTCTGACTTTTCAGGTAGCAGCCATATCCCATGTGGATTTTTAATTAATCTTTCTAACCCAACAGAAGTTGAAAAGAATTTTATAAAAAGGGCTGAGAATGTCTCTTTATCTGTCTGTCTGTGTGGAAGCAAAAAAAACTGTCCAAAATGGGAGCAGGAGTTTCAGCTTCTGTAACAGAAAATTTTATAGAATGGGATGCAACTTTTCATGTGGGAAAAACCAGTAAAAAAAGACATTGATTTTCAAAATGTGCCAAATCAGACTGGAAGATCCAGAAAAATAACCCCCCCCCCCCCCACCCCAAAGAAAAATGGCTCAATGTGTTTCTGTAGGAGCAGGAATTCCAGCTGCTGTAGTGTAAAAATTAACAGAATGGGATGAAACTTGTCATATATAAAGTCAAGTTCAAAAATGGGTCAAATTGGACCAGGGGTTCCAGAAAATACAATCACCCCTCCCTCCCAAGAAAAGGATATATGCTGTGGCATGCTTCCAAGCTCATAAACCTACCCCCCCCCCCTCCACAACTGCTCCACATTCTGCCTAAACTGCCCCACCTTGAAAAAGTACCCTCCTACAACTCTCTTAGCACCCTACAAACTGAACTACCCCACCAAATTAACCCCAAGAAGTGCTGAAACACGCACATGCAGAGGGGTCAGGAAGAGCCCCATGAGTTATGCTCTGCATGATCCCTACTTGTTAGTCCTCCAGCATTCACCTTTATTTACTCTGGCAACAAGAAAATTATGTGAGATAGTATCCCACCATTCTACAGGGGCAGACTGGATGGACCTTACAGGCTTATATCTGTCGTCATTTACTATGTTATAGGATATTCTTGTATCTGAATTCAAAAAACTGTGGGACAAGCACATGGAATCTCTTAGGGACAGGAGGAGATATTGGGAGGTGTGGATGATTTTTATAATTTTTTAAGTAAGAATATGTTCAATTTTTATAATGTTTCATTGATGGGCGACGTTAACTTGCACTTGGAAGAGTTAACAAATATTAATGTCAAAAGTATTTAAAGGCTATACCATATACATTTAAAGTAAATCCATTTTTTATAATAAATTTCAACACTAAAACCTAACACTTGTGACTTAACTCATGGAACTTGGAACCCACATCATTATTGCACATTATTTAAAAAAACACATGAACCCTCCCCTTTTAAAAGGAAAACAAAAACGGAGATCAATTCACTTAACTGAAGATCCTCCAACAGTCAAAAGTTAGCGTTTTCAAGGTAAACTGCTCACAAGTTCAAATAAATTCTCAAATTTCCCATTGATCTTTCAATCCATGGAGTGTGGTATAAAAATAAAACTTACATAAGCACATAAGCACCGCCATACTGGGAAAGACCAAGGGTCCATCAAGCCCAGTATCCTGTCTCCGACAGCGGCCAATCTAGGCTTCAAGAACCCGGCAACCCCCCACCCCAAAAAATGTAATAATGTTCAATGGTGGGATAGTATCCCACCATTCTACAGGGGCAGACTGGATGGACCTTACAGGCTTATATCTGTCGTCATTTACTATGTTATAGGATATTCTTGTATCTGAATTCAAAAAACTGTGGGACAAGCACATGGAATCTCTTAGGGACAGGAGGAGATATTGGGAGGTGTGGATGATTTTTATAATTTTTTAAGTAAGAATATGTTCAATTTTTATAATGTTTCATTGATGGGCGACGTTAACTTGCACTTGGAAGAGTTAACAAATATTAATGTCAAAAGTATTTAAAGGCTATACCATATATACATTTAAAGTAAATCCATTTTTTATAATAAATTTCAACACTAAAACCTAACACTTGTGACTTAACTCATGGAACTTGGAACCCACATCATTGCACATTATTTAAAAAAACACATGAACCCTCCCCTTTTAAAAGGAAAACAAAAACGGAGATCAATTCACTTAACTGAAGATCCTCCAACAGTCAAAAAGTTAGCGTTTTCAAGGTAAACTGCTCACAAGTTCAAATAAATTCTCAAATTTCCTATTGATCTTTCAATCCATGGAGTGTGGTATAAAAATAAAACTTACATAAGCACATAAGCACCGCCATACTGGGAAAAGACCAAGGGTCCATCAAGCCCAGTATCCTGTCTCCGACAGCGGCCAATCTAGGCTTCAAGAACCTGGCAACCCCCCACCCCAAAAAATGTAATAATGTTCAATGGACTTTTCCTTCAGGAATTTGTCCGAACCCCCTTAAACTCTGTAAGGCCAGCTGCTGTCACTATATTGTCCGGCAACGAGTTCCAGAGTCCAACTACATGCTGAGTAAAGAAAAACTTTCTCCTATTATTTAATTCTACCGTATTCTAGCTTCATCTTGTGTCCCCTGGTTCTATTATTGTTTGAAAGTGTAAACAAACGCTTCACATCTGTCCGCTCTACTCCGCTCATTATCTTGTAGACTTCTATCATATCACCCCTCAGCCGCCTTTTCTCCAAGCTGAAGAGCCCTAACCGTCTCAGCCTTTCCTCAAAGGGGAGGCGTTCCATCCCTTTTATCATTTTCGTCGCCCTTCTCTGCACCTTCTCCAAATCCTTTATATCTTTTTTGAGATGCGGCGACCAGAACTGGACACAATATTCAAGGTGCGGTCGCACTATGGAGCGAGACACACTGGGCATGATAGGCCCTTTTATATGCTGTTTTAACTACTGCATTAGGATACTCGCATTGCTTAAAGTGATTAACCATATTCACAGACTGTTTAAATCTGCTACTTCACTGCACAATCTTTTAACTCTTAAGAATTGTCCCACTGAGATACTATCTCTTAAATTCTTTGGATGACTGCTTCTATAATTTAAACTCGTATTACAATCCATAGGCTTATGAAAAACTGATGTTTTAAATATACCCTGATCTAACCAAATATGAATGTCCAAAGCGTCTGCCATAGAGATACCTATATGTTATGTAAAAATGATATTGGGGTCACATTGATTAATGTACTCAAGAAAATCCAGAAGGAATTCCTGATCTCCTCCCCATACTAACCCCACATTAACAAAATGTATTTTATATATATGCTTATTTTTTTATGCATTCTTGTATACCACTTTTATCCAAAAACAGGTCTTGGTTCAAATTGGCTTACAATTTACATTTGGTGAGTTACAATTCATTTTTGTACAATTTGGACATGGGGAGACAGCTATGGTTTTATCAGTTAACTGTAGAATTTTTTAAAGCGGTAGGCTTTCAGTTCTTTTCTGAATTGAAGATAGTTTATGATGTTTCTTGTGGTTTTTTCTTGTGGTTTTTGGTATTGAGTTCCACCATTTGGAGGCCAGGTAGCTACATCCTGCTCTATAGATAGTTTTGTAGGTTATGTTTCTGCAGTTACGTAGATACAGAAGTAGATAGTCTCTGGTTTCCGGGCTAGCATTTCTTGGGGATAGTTTTGTAAACTTTTATAAAGAGTTTTATAAACTCTTCCTCAAATTGTGCCATATACAAACAGGCTATTGTTGGGGCTACTGTAGCCCCCATCGCAACACCTTCGATTTGTAAGTAAAACCGATTCTCAAATACAAAGTAATTTTTAAAAATCACCATGGAGGCTATACCCATTAAAAAATGAAGCTGTAAATCTGAAATGGATAATGAACTAGCCACAGTTTCAACAACCCTGAGGGAATATTGCAATTAGTCTCTAGTGTTAAGGAGTGAACTGTTTCACAAGTAATAGAGAGTCAAGCTGTTGTATCAGATCCGAAGAATCTCTGACATAAGAGGGTATTTGAACTACTCTTCTCAAGTAAAAATCAAGATATTGTGATAAAGGTTCCAAAGGTAAATTTCTGCCCCAAACTATAGGGCGACCCAGTAGATTATTCAAACTTTTATGTACCTTAGGTAAAAAATAAATTTGAGCTCTCAGGATATTCCCTACGTAAATATTTAAATTCTTTAGCTGAAAGAATATCTCTGCATAGCATCTGATAAAAGTTTAGGGGTCCTTTTACTAAGCTGCATCCAAAAAGTGGCCTGCGGTAGTGTGAGCGCGTGTTTTGGGCTCACGCTGGGTCAGTTTTTACCGCATCTTGGAAAAAGGGCTTTTTTGCAATAGGCCAGGAAAAGGGCCTGCGGTAAAATTGAAACCAGCATACACCTATTTACACCATCCATTGATCTAGTGGTAAGGGCTACTACTACTTATCATTTCTGTAGCGCTACTAGATGTACGCAGCGCTGTACACTTGAACATGAAGAGACAGTCCCTGCTCGACAGAGCTTACAATCTAATTAGGAGAGACAGACAGAACAAACAAGAGATAAGGGAATATTAAAGTGAGGATGATAAAATAAGGGTTCTGAACAAAGTGAATAAAGGTTAGGAGTTAAAAGCAGCATCAAAAAGGTGGGCTTTTAGCTTAGATTTGAAGACGGCCAGAGATGGAGCTTGACATAGTGGCTCAGGAAGTCTATTCCAGGCAACTACATTCAAATTGGTTTACATAGTACATACAGGTATTATTTGTACCTGGGGCAACAGAGAGTTAAGTGATTTGCCAGAGTCACAAGAAGCTGCATTGGGAATTGAACCCAATTCCCCAGGATCAAAGTTCACTGCACTAACCACTAGGCTACTCCTCCACTCAGGTAGACATTTGCAGCTGGATTGGTGACAGTGCAGGTGTGAACTGGCCTAATGGTTAGTGTAGTAAACTTTGATCCTGGTGACCTGGGTTCAATTCCCACTGCAGCGCCTTGTGACCTTGGGCAAATTACTTAACCCTTCATTGCCCCAGGCACTTATCTTCCATTACCCTCTAGGGACAAAGAAAGTACCTGCATGTAATTTATACATAGTAGCATAGAAGATGACGGCAGAAAAAGACCTGCACGGTCCATCTAGTATGCCCAACAAGATAAACTCATATGTGCTACTTCTTGTGTATACCTTACCTTGATTTGTATCTGCCATTTTCAGGACACAGACCGTAGAAGTCTTGCCCAGAACTAGCCCCACCACTCAAACACCAGCCTGTCCTGTCCAGCATCTCTCCTCTGTGTCCCTGCTCCTATCCCCCTCCATGTTCAGCATCTGACCTCTTAGTAGCCCTTTCCTCCTCTTATTTCAGCATCAGCCCTTTCTGTCCCTATCCCACCTTTCGGTATCTCTGTACTTATGCTTACTCCATTCCCAGCATCTCTTCTCTGTGCTCTGTCCCTCCATTTTCTCATCCCTTCCTCCTGCATCCCCCACCCTGAGTCCTGCATTTTCCCTTTCTTTCTGTCTTGTTCTCCCAATCCAGTCTCTGATTCTTCTCTCTTGTCCTCACTCCCTGGTCCAGCATCTCTTCCCTTCCCTTCCCTTCCTCCAGTCTAGTCTCTCTCTGTGTCTTTAGCACTGTTTGCCACTCGTGGGTTTTCAAGGAGCAGCCAGGAGGGAGGGAGGGAGAAAGGGATGCTGGTGAAGCTGGAGGTGAGAGAGAATGGAGGAAGGGAGAGCCACCGGAACTGCAGGAGGGAAGGGAGGGAGAGCAAGCTGCTGGACCGCAGGGCAGGGAGCCTGGAGCAGAAAAGCTGGCTTTTTGGGTGCCAGTTTTAAGGGTCTGCTGGCAGCCAGCCTGGCCTTTTTCAAAACTGGCCAGTTGGCAACCCTATCTGTAAACCACTCTGAAGAGTAATTTAAGGACTATATTAAGTACTATTACATTTAAATATACTTTTGAAGGAGGTGATGCTAGTTCCTAGGTGTGTGGGGCAGGAAAATTTGCTTCACTCATGCTGAACCCAAACAAGCTGGAAAGGTCCCCGCTTTTATACACAAATGACATGTAAATGTAATAAAGGTGCCCAAAACGTTTCTACATTCAGAAAGCCAAAAAAGACAAAGCCAATGCCAATGTGCACAGTGTAGTGGTACAGTGTATCAAGCTTCCAAGAAAAAGAAGCAAGGTCAATGAACATGAAACGACAGCAAAGGTTTGATATATTCTTAGGCAGGGGAAACCAGGCAGATTGGCTGAGTCATATGGTTCTTATCTGCCAGCATCTACTGTGCATGTTACTATGTTTTAAGTCTCTCCCTTGTTCCCTGCCCCCATGCACAAAACCAATAAAGAGGCCAAAGAAGCCACAACTCAACAGTAGAAACACCTGAACCATTTCATTTTCAGGAAGCAAGTTTAGCAGCATAGAAACCTTCAGTATTAAAAAAAAAAAAATGCTGCACTCTAATACACTTCTAAAACCACAATGATTCAATCTTTTCATTTCCTGTATCAAGCTGAACTGTAATGAGGGGACTGGAAAGTTCTTATTGCTATTGGGTTTAAAACTCTTCTTCAGACAGAACAGGAAGTGGTTCAAGCTTCAATGGCATTGCTAAATATATATATTTTTTTTTTTTGCATTTGTACCCCACATTTTCCCACCTATTTGCAGGCTCAATGTGGCTTACATAGTACCGTCAAAGGCATTTGCCCAGTCGGTGGATAACAAATACAAAGTTGTATAGTGATCATTTGAGGTATAAGTGGAGGGTCGGAATGGATGAAGATTGGCGTGATGTCCTGTTCGATCATAGTCATGCTGTGTTGGTAGGTGAATATATATATATATATATACAGTGCACTTCATTTAAGTGCACGTCGGATAAGTGCATGTTCTGTTTCACTGCATGCCGTACTTCGGTCCCGTTTTTGGCACCATCAATTTAGCACACCACTGATAAGTGCAAGATTATATGCATGGTTTAAGACCACTCCTCTGCAGGAAAGACTCCGCATAAGCACACGCACAGAATATTGAAGCCCATTGGCACGTGACAAAGGGGCGGTAAATTTGAAATCTCGTTGGTTAACTGCCACAGGCAGAATAAGCGAAAGAATGTTGTTAGAGTGTACACTGGAGTTGTTCATCATCGCGCAACTGTAAGACTGAACAAATAGAAGTTCTTAAAAAATTAGAAAACAAAGTCAAGCATCTATTGCTAAAGAATTTGGTGTCAATCCCAGTCAAATTTCACATATCTTGAAGCAGAATGATCAGCTTCTGGAAGACTGGCAAAACAATACAAATCCACACAGGAAATGAAAACGGGTGGGAAAAGCTGAGGATGTAGAAGATGCTTTTCTTCGGTGGTTTTCTCAAGTCAGGAGCAGACAGTTTCCTGTCAGTGGTCCACTGCTTATGGAGAAAGCTAATCAGCTAGCTGAAAGTCTTGGACTAACTGAATTCAAAGCCACTGTTGGATGGTTGGAAAGTGGAAGGAGAGGAACAACAAAATTCAAGAAAAAGCATGGTGAAAAACAAGATGCTGATGACTTTGGTGCTGAAAATTGGGTTGTTTCAGTTCTTCCTACCACCTGAACGAGTTTGCACCTTGTGACATTTTCAATGCTGACGAAAATGGTCTCTACTGGTGAACGATTCCTGATGGAACACTTGCATTCAAACAAGCTGAAGCTACAGGAACTAAAATGTCGAAAGACCGACTGACGATCCTCCTTTGCTGCAATACAGATGGGAGTGAGAAGTTTGAACCACTCGTCATTGGAAAGAGCAAATAGCCCCGTTGCTTCAAGAATGTTAAGCGATTTCCTGTGTCATATGAGGCTAACGCAAATTCATGGATGACTGGGGAAATTTGGAAGCAGTGGCTAAAGAAGTTAGACACTAGAATGCGGGCACAAAAGCGTCAGATTTTGTTGCTTTGTGATAATTGTGCTGCACACAGTGATGTTGTCAGGCTGTCTAACGTCAAGGTGGTCTTCCTGCCACCAAACACTAACTCTCTGATCCAACCTATTGATCAGGGCACAATAGCCAATTTCAAACAACATTATCAGGCTCTTGTGCTACGACGTCTGATGAGCGTTATGGATGACCAGACTGGCAAGGATAAAAGTGCTATTGAACTGGCTCGTAATCTATCACTGTTGGATTCCCTACATATGCAGAAAGAAGCCTGGAATCATGTTACACAGGCAACCATTGTGAACTGCAACAAGCGGGCTAGCTTGTTAAGGATGTGGAGATGGACGAAACAGATGCAGCTGTTGCAAATGCGTCAGATGAACAGGCTATTGACATCCCAGCCGGTGTTACTGAAGAGGAGTTTCATCGCTACGTAGCTGCTGATTACGATCTACAAACTGCTGACGACAGCACTGATGTCGAGATATGCACCTACACGCAGGCAACGGCTGATGATGAAACAGATGATGAAATGAGCAGTGATGCACATGCTGACGAAATTCAACAACCTCCTGTCACTTTTGCAAGAGCACTGGAGAGTCTCAACACCGTGCGGGCCTCTCTGGAGGCCACTGGATGTCAGTGCTATGACAGTTTTTACGTATGGCAGATGTAGTCTATGGAACTCACAGACACAAGAATGTACAGAGGACTATGACTGATTACTTCAAGTAAGCCTAACGTCAGTTAACGGGGACAGTATAACGTCAGTTAACAGAGACTGTATACTGTACATAATAAACAGTACTGTACATATGTTTATCAGATGTCAAGCTTCTTTGGGTCACAACAGTTAAGTGCATGCTCCGGTTAACTGCATGTATTTCTTTGATCCCAGACCCTTGCACTTAAACGGATTGCACTGTGTGTGTATATATATATATATATATCCTTCTGCATTTTCTACTTTCCAACAAATTGAATAATTAGAAAGAATTATGAAAGAAGGAAACATGTCCATCATCTGTAAGTGCAATAACTCTCCAGAAACAAGACAGAAATTAACCAAATTTGGTATATAGATGATGATGTGAATATCTCAGATAACTGTTAGAATGTTGACTGCTCCATTCCAAAAAAATTTCCAACTCAACCCCCCCCCCCCCCCCACACACACACACACACATACACACACACGCACCCTCCTTGAAAACACAGAGTGGAAAAAAAATTAAGCATTTGGCAAAGAATGGTGTTAAAAGGCTCCTACAAAGTCATCTGTTAACCTACACACACACACTGCCACCCATGCATTCCCCAAAACACAGACACACAATTGTAAGCACAAACTTACATCTACATTTCTTATCAACACATACACCCAACACAAACCTCCACACTGCCACATTTGCAAATCCCTACACAGACAACTTTCATAAGAAGATAAAAGTAGCCATAATCAGTGGCGTAGCTAGGGTAGTTGACACCCGGGGCTGGTCATTTTTTAACACCCCCCTCCAAAATCCACTACTAGGCATGCCAAGAATACAAAACACTCAGGACCTATAAAGCAATTTACCATACCATAAGCAGTCATTTCTACGAGTCACACAAGGAAAAGCAAAGCATCTTAAACACTACAGTGAGCACTAGAACATCAATTCACCTATTGTAAATGAAACCAGACAGAATAGTACAGATCGTCGATCCTGCACAGTCAATGCCAACTGAAAGCCATGTCTTTTTCACAAACACAGATACACCCTAATCCACTATAGAATAAGTAATAATAAACTTTCTATTTAGACAAAATGCCAGACTCTGCATACAATGCAAACCACAGAAACAGAAAATGTCCCCTAGTGCTGTGCAAAATATAAAGACAGCATATGTAAATTTGAAAAAAACTAACAAATAACAATCACTTTTCAAATTAACAAATAGAAATAAACAAATAATATCATTTTATTGGACTAATACATTTAGCTTTCAGAGGCCAAGACCTCCTTCCTCAGGTCAATACAGTATAGTGCTGTATCCTATCCTGACCTGAGGAAGGGGTTTTTGTTCTCCGAAAGTTAGTCAAAATGTATTAAAATTAGTCCAATAAAAAGATTACCTTGTTTACATGTTCTTATAAACATTTATTAACACAGACAATACTACTTTATCCTAAAGCAAAAAAAAAAATATAATTTTATTTACAGTTTGTTGTCTCTGGTTTCTGCTTTCCTCATCTTCTTTTCACTGTCTTCCTTCCATCTAGCATCTGTCCTCGTTCTCTCTGCCATCCAGTGTCTGCCCTCTGCTGTCCCCTCCATCCAATGTCTGCCCTTCTCCCTGCCCTTCCATCCACCATCTGCCCCTGTCTGCCCTCTCTCTCTCCCTCTTCCATTCACTGTCTGTCCTTTCTTTCCCTTCCATCCACTGTCTGCCCTTTCAATCCACCTTTGCCCTCCCTCTCCCATCCATCCAGGGTCTGCCCTCCCTCTCACTCTCCCTTCCATCCAGGATCGTCCCTCTCTCTGTCTGCCCCTTTTTTTCAGCCCCCAGTTTCAGCCCCTTATCCCACCTGCCCCTAGTTCTAGCCACAGCCCACATCTCCCACCTGCCTTCCCTTTTCATCCCCCAGTTTCAGTTCCACTATCCCACCAATCCCCAGTTTCAGTCCCAGCCCTTTTCTCCCCAGTCCCGAGCTTCAGCCCCCAGCCACATCTCCCTGTCTCCTTTTCAGCCCCCAGTCCCAGTACTAGCCCCCTTATCCCACCTACCTCCTTTTCAGCCCCCTTCATCCACATGCCTTGCATTATGCCCCCCCCCCCTTTTCAGCCCAAGACCCATTCTCCCACCTGCCCCAGGCATGCCATTTTCCACCATCCCCAGGCGTGGCCCCCATTTTCCCTCATGGCTCCTTCTCAGACCCCAGTTCCAGCCCCCTTATCCCATCTGAGAACCCCCTCCCCACCCCACCGCACCCCAGTCCCCTTCTCTCATCTGAGAACCCCCCTCCCCTCTCCCATCTGAACCCCCCCCCGACATGACACGCCTACCAGCTCCGTCGACAGACGACAGCCCTCTTCTCCTGCCACTACCCTGTCTTTAAAAAAACAATCAGTGAAGCAGCACCGCAGGCAGCGCCTCGCGTCTGCCCTGCTTGTAAAAGAAGCAAATCTCCTCGTCGTCGTCGGCCTTCCCTCACTGTGTCCTGCCCTCCTCTGAGGTAACTTCCTATTTCCGCGAGGGTGGGACACAGTGAGGGAAGGCCGACGACAACGAAGAGATTTGCTTCTTTTACAAGCAGGGCAGACATGAGACGCTGCCTGCGATGCCGCTTCACTGATTTTTTTTAAGGCAGGGTGGTGGCAGGAGAAGAGGGTTGTCAATGGGAGAGGGGACTGCAGTGCCAGCGGCCCTTTGGGTGGGAGCAGCGGGAGTGGGAGCACCCCCCTCACCTGCTGACACCCGGGGCGGACCGCTCCTACCTTGCTACGCCACTGGCCATACTGGGTCAGACTAATGGTCCATCTAGCCCAGTAACCGGTTTCCAAACAGTGGCCAAGCCAGGTCACAAGTACCTGGCAGAATCCCAATTATTATCAACATTCCATGATACCAATCCCAGGGCAAGCCGCTGCCTCCCCATGTCTGTCTCAATAGCAAACTATGGACTTTTCCTCCAGGAACTTGTCCAAACTTTTAAAACCCAGATACACTAACCGTTGTTACCACAATTCGTTGAGTGAAAAAATATTTCCTCCTATTTGTTTTTAATGTATTTCCATGTAACTTAAGTGTCCCCTAGTCTTTGTACTTTTGAAACGAGTAAAAAATCAATTTACTTCTACACGTTCTATACCACTCAGGATTTTGTAGACCTCAATCACATCTCCCTCATCCATCTTTTCCAAGGTAAAGAGACCCAACCTCTTCAGCCTTTCCTCACACAAGAGGAATTCCTTCCCCTTTATCATTTGCTCTTTGAACCTTTTCTAATTTTGCTATATCATTTTTGAGATACGGTGACCAGAACTGAATGCAATACTCAAGGTGTGGACGCACGATGGAGCGATACAAAGGCATTATAGTATTTTCAGTCTTATTCACCATCCCTTTCCTAATAATTCTTAGCATCCTGTTTGCTTTTTTGGCCGCTGCCGCACACTGAGCCTCAACAATAAAAAATACTTTCTCGTCCTCTGGGTTACTCAAGATACATCTGGAAACATACAAACTTTGCAATTCATAAACAAATTATCTTTATAATTAAACAATAGCTTCAGTAGCTGCTCCCTGTCAGAGTCCAATGTCAGATGAACCAATAAAGTTGCTGGAACTATAACTTCTATATCCAACCATTCAAGAAAGTTGGTCAAATCCAAACTATCCACAGAAAGTCCTTATGGTTAGGAAGATGCTTCATTTTTCCAACAGGAAGGTAAAAAATCTTCAAAAGAAGATTCTGGAACATTTAATACTCCAGACAAATACTTCTTAAGCATAAGAAGCTGAGGGTAAAAACACTTCAGGAAAAATTAATCTTAAATTCTGATGCCTGACAAAATTTTCCAAGTTTTCCATTTTGTTGCAGATATTCACACTGTCCAAGTATCACCTTTAATTTCTAGGGCTTGAAACTTTTTTTCAGTCTTATTTTCCAAAATTGTAACTTTATTTCTCAAGTCTTGCGTTTCAGATACTATTAAGCTACAGTGTATAGATAAACACTGTATCTAAGCTCCAAGTGATAACTGAAGAGATGAGATCGCCTCCCATGTCAATTCTAATGGCCTCCGCAATGGGATCAACTCAGTCCTAGGCCCTTCCAAAGCTAATAACCTGTGGCTCCAGGAAAAACTGCGTTCTGCAACTGAACCTCTTCCGACCACAAAAGGTTTTGCTTAACCAGCTCTCTCACAGTTGTCCCCTGCGTCCTAGCAGCCGCATGCTCATCTCACTCCACGCAACTGTGCAACAGACTCTCAGTGCTACTCAACTTGGTGCCTTCTCCCGATAGTGTCGGTGGGTGCAGATGTGCTGGCGGACTCTGTTGATCTGGAGTCAAGCTGACCACCTCTTGCCTCCTCCAGCCAAGTTCTGCTCCACAGCTTCAAGTCCCAGGCCACGCATCACAAATGCGTCCATAGGTCCATGTAAAGAGGCATTTGGTCTGGGCCTTAGATTTACATTTCACCATTGAGAAAAGGACCTAGGGCAAAGCGTTTCATAAAGAAATTCAGCAAGCAGCCATTTTAGGTAAGCTCCACTTTACCTTGTTTATCTTAAAGGTGCAGTCTCCAGAATTGTGCACAGTATTCTAAATGAGGTCTCACCAGAAGCTTATAGAAACTAGTAATTATCAACTCCTTTATCCTGCTGGCCATTCCTCTTGAAACAGGCTAAGTAAATCAGAAGACAAAAGGCAAGTTGGTTCCAAAACAATGCAGCTTTATTGCTAGCAATGAACAGCACTGAGTTGTCTCAGGATACTGTGTGTCATAAATCATCTGACACTTACATTTATACTTCCCTGTTGGGCCTGCGCACTAGACCCCTTATACATCACAGTGGACATGCGCAGCGAACATTTGTAGTTCTTACAGTATACATTTGTAGTTCACAGTACACACACGTCATAATACTGAAATGATACTGGCAAGGAAAACGAAACTTAGCATTCTTCTACACACACAATGCTCCTTTCTAGCATAGGAGATAAGATTCGTTAGGCTCAGAGATGCAGGGTGGGGGTGTCTACACCCTCCAAGGTCATCTATTCATATGACGCCTACGTGCAAGCTGGTCTTGTGTAAGCCTTGCTACTACTGTTACAAGCTGTATATCTAATGGCCCTGCATTCTGTCTTACATTAGTAAACAGCAAACTGGGTAAGGCACAAATGTCCAGTACATTCATAAAGTATGGCCAAAAGGCAAAAGCAGAGGTAGTATGCATAAGTATAAGTCCATCAGTATGCACAAAACATGAGGTTGTTCTGTTGGTCAGTAGTATTCGATAGTATCCGGCGTTCCACTCCTACAATTCCCCCCTTTTGATACTAGAACAGTCATTCTGATGAAGAGTATCATTCCCAGAACCCTGAAAGGGAAAAGAGAGACAAGAAGCATTAGCAAGGAGGCAAGAAGGAGCCCTAGGCCCTTGCGCAGCCGCTGGTTACTTCGCCGGGGTTGAGACGGAGGGCCCCTAGTGGAATCCCCCCCCCCCCTTTGTAGCCGGTCTTGTGCTGGCACAAGGGTATTGGCCCATGAATTGACTCAGGAGGACAGAAGTCCGCGTCAGCCACAAGATTCTGCTTCATCAGATTGGGGGATGGGGAAGTACATCTGGAGAGCATAAGTTGGGCAGCAGCCCGGCGGTCAGCGATACTTTCCATGGTGGAGCGGAGACCTGAAAACCAAGGGGAGAGACAAAGGAATTAATAGGCAGGACAGCAAAAACAGGCCACCCATAACGAGGAGGCCCTTGAGGCTCCCGGAGGTCGGCAGCCAGTTGGTTAGGGAGGAGGTCCAATCCCAAGCGCTGTTCCAGGTTTGGACGGGGACGTGAGCCAACTTAACCATCCGGTCAGTTATCTCTCTGATGACATGGCTCTGGTCATCAATCTGTAGGCAGCAATTACTGAGGTTAAATTTGCCGCACACCCCCCCCCCCTCCTGGGCCAAGAGGTAGTCAAGAGCTAGGCGGTTTTGGTAAACTGCGGTAATGAGCTTAGTGTTCTGGCGGGCCAGGATGTTGAGGGCAAAGGCCGAATCGTTGGTAAGGATTTCGAGCACGGCCTGTAGGCGGATAATGCGATTCAGCATGTAGATAGGAGTACGATACCCGTATGTACCATCTTCAGCCCATGTGGCCGGTCCATAGTAATGAATGATACGTTCTGGCGGCCACTCGTTGTCCTTCCAGTCTCCTATCTGGACTTTGGGTTTGGTGTCTGGAGGGGACCGTTTACGTCTGCCAATGTTACCAGGCTCCTTTTCCATATAGAGGGGGATACCTAACGTCTCGCCGACGCGCAGGGGCAGAAGGAAGAAACTAGGGCGAACGGTGCCCAAGAGACAAGTACCGTACCAGCGGGGGGGAGCTGTTCATAGGCCCTGCGGCCGCAATGTAGTAGTAGCCCTCCGGAGCTACCCATTTAAGAGAGGCGTTTCCCCCGTATGTCCAGGTTGTATTTAGTGTGGGTTCAGTCCAAATGGGCACCGGAACGGGCAAGTTGTCCGTTTGCCACCATGTGGTACGACTTCCATTAAACTGGAGGACTCCTGTGCAAGCGGAATCTCCCACTGGAACGGAATAACGCTTTGAGGGGGCCCTGCTAGCGCAGAGGGTCCCTATGATGTTGGTCCGCAGGGCCCATTCATAAGGTCTCGGACGTGGGAAAGGTAATGTTGGTAGTGTTAAGAGCGTCCCACATATGCTGGCGAACCTCCTTCGCTTCCCAGGGCCATTGCTCACCCATATCGGTGCCTCCACAGATGAAACAATTGGCAATTCCTAGGGAGAGAGCAATATTTTCGGCGAGGTTGAGAAACATGTTCTGAGCCTCGAGAAATGGGGAACTTAGTCGCTGCCTCCTCAGCGCGAGCAATTTCATCAAACACGTCTTGGTACCCGACAACCGTGGTCTGATAGTGTGTGGGTGTCTTTTGCTCAAGGCTCTGGCTAATGGTGATGAAGGTTATAGGGTCCGTCCCGGCCCCATCGATGCCAAATCCCCAAGTTTGTCTCCAGGGGCTCTCCGGTCCCCTCAGCGGCCACTGAGGAGCACGGTGTTATCGGAGCCCCTGTGAATTTCACCTAGGCCGGGACATCCAGGGTAACCGCCTCCGGTGTAGGCACACACTCGTTCCCATCCCGAGGTCCGGGTGTCTGCGGCACAAGGTAACCAAGACCAAGGAGACCCATATCTTCCGTCCAAAGTAAGGGGGCAAACATACTTGTGATCATTTGCGTAGGCCTTGCGCCAAGCTAGACTTCCGCACTTGTGGGACCAGGGGTGTCTGTCGATAGCAACACAGACGTCAAAGGTAAGGGTGGCCACAGTCTGAGTACCACCTGCAATAATGCGGGTAGAATTCACGTAATACAGGATACCATCTCCCTGAACTCCCATAGAACCAACGTATTGGGGGAGGCCCACACTGAGGGTGACATTGTAGTATCGTGGCTTGACTGGACTGTGGCAGATAGTGAGATTGCCCTGGAGACACCTGTGAAACTGCTGGAGTCCAGCCGGGGTTGTAATGGCACAAGCCGGAAGGGGCTGGCAATCACCTTCCGGGGGCTGCGACTGAGGATGAGGGTGGTGATCAGGTGATATCCCCCTCTATGCGATGGCGCACTAAGCGCAAACACTCAGTGCAGTTCTGACTCAGGGGAAGAGGCTGGTTGAGGATGGACGAGGAGGTAAGAGAGTGGATACAGCATCATAGGTTTGGGGGAAGGTATCCCAACCTTTGCAGTAGGAAGATGATGAGACCCAAGATGAAGGCTGCAATAAACAGGGAGCCAAAGACGCAGTGGGTCCAATAGCTGAGCTTCTGTTGCTGGGTAGGCATGGATCTGGTTCACGTCTTCCTTAGGGTCAGCCGTAGTGGAGCGTCAGGATGTTGATGAGCAGTCCAAAGTTTAGGGGTGCTACCGGTAGGTGCAGCGGGCTTCAGCCTGGTCCAATGTATCCACACCGGGCTTCCTGCAATTTTAACAGCGATTGGGGTAGTTAGGAGAACAAGGGAGGGCCCTTTCCATTTGGGCTTTAGACAGTCAGATTCATCCCACTCCTTCACCCAGACTTCCTCCCTACCCTGATGATGTGTAGGACTAGTGAGAACTAGGGGACCTACCCTCTCAGTGTACTGCTGGATGTCTTGCACTACCTCGCGTAAGGCCTTCATCTGTTTCACTAAGGAATTCTCGCCCTGTATCTGCAAGGAGTCAGGAAAAGAGGGTAGTGGTGGTGGCCTGGCGTACATCATCTCGTAAGGAGTAAGGCCGGTAGCCTTGGGGGTGCACCTAAGATGCAGCAAGGCCAGTGGAAGTAGGTCGGGCCATTTGGCTTTAGCTTCTTGACATAGCTTAGCGAGCTGGTTCTTCAGGGATCGGTTAGCTCTCTCCACTATTCCACTACTCTGGGTCTCCAAGCACAATGTAACTTCCAATCGAGGCCCAGCCTCGTACTGAGCTGTTGGGTTACTTCACTGGCAAATGCAGGCCCGTTGTCGGAGTTTATCTGCTTGGGGAGACCGTATCTGGGTAAGATATGATGAATCAGTAAAGAGGTGACTTCTTTAGCCATCTCCGTCCTGGTGGGCTGGGCTTCAATCCATCCGGTGTAGGTACACATGGCGACGAGGATGGCTTTGTAGCCCCGCGCTGGAGGCATATGTGTGAAGTCAATCTGGCAGACATGGAACGGGCTAGTGCCGCGGAGGACATGTCCTGGCGTAGGACCGGATCCCGTCCTGGGGTTGTTCCGGGCACAAGTTGCGCATTGACTGGAAGCGTTTTTAGTCCACAGGGACATCTTGTTGATGTAGTAGGTCTTCTGGAGCAGGCGCCCCAGAGCGTCCCTGCCCAGGTGGGTGCGGCTGTGGGCCTCTTTAGCCACCGTCCATGCCAGGGCTTGGGTATCCATATTCGCCCATCCTGTAGTATCCACCAGCCATTGCGTGATTCCAGGCCCTCTTGCCGGGCCCACTCAGTTTCTTGGGGGGTATAGATGGGGGTCTCTGTGGGGAGGTGAACGACGAGTACGGGGTCAGAGGAATGAGAGACGTAAGGGAGTTGACTAGCCCTTTTCGCGGCCTCATCCGCTCGTTGGTTTCCCCTGG
>NW_021962986.1:0-7849 GCF_901765095.1 Microcaecilia unicolor
CAGTCAACTGTACGGTCTTTCCCTCTCTTCTGTCATTTTCTCCGTTGCATATGGTTGTAGAGAGATCCCTGGTAAGTGGCTCCTGGACCAGGATGGTCAGTGTAATGAGCAGCAGATAAGGTATGTTGCGGAGAATCTCATGTGCCAGGTCCCAGGCCTGGTTCTGAAAGAGAAGGAGCAAGAGGAAAGTGCAGAGTCAAAAGAAGAATTCATTCTGATCCCTTCTACAATTGACATCAAGAATACAAATGAATCGCAGGGACCTCAGTGGTCTTTTATTCAAAAAAAGGACTTTTTGTCATTGCTTTCCAATGGCAAAGCCTTTATTGAATAGGACCCAATGGTTAACAGTGATATATAAATACATACGTTCATTTTACATAAGTACATAAGCACCGCCATACCGGGAAAAGACCAAGGGTCCATGAAGCCCAGCATCCTGTCTCCGACAGTGGCCAATCCAGGCTTCAAGAACCCGGCAACCTCCCCCCCCCCCAAAAAAAAAACGTAATTCTTAATAATGTTCAATGGACTTTCCCCTCAGGAATCTGTCCAAACCCCCTTTAAATTCCGTAAGGCCAGCTGCAGTCACTACATTTTCCAGCAACGAGTTCCAGAGTCCAACTACACGCTGAGTAAAGAAAAACTTTCTCCTGTTTGTTTTAAATCTACCATATTCTAGCTTCATCTTGTGTCCCCTGTTTTTCTTGTTGTTTGAAAGTGTAAACAAACGCTTCACGCCTGTCCGCTCTACTCTACTCCGCTCATTATCTTGTAGACTTCTATCATATCACCCCTCAGCCGCCTTTTCTCCAAGCTGAAGAGCCCTAACCTTCTCAGCCTTTCCTCATAGGGAAGTTGTTCCATCCCCTTTATCATTTTCGTCGCCCTTCGCTGCACCTTCTCCAATTCCTTTATATCTTTTATATATTTTCCAGCATTAAAAGAGCTTCAATGCATCTATTTTAGTGTCTCCACTTTTTCCTTCCTTCCATATAACCTCTTTACTGATGCTAAATAAATAGTCTTTCCGTGGCAAGGCCGATTCCCAACACCTTTTCCTGCATAAGATACCTGTGGTTTACTCATTTCTGTTACCATTATTAAAGCACCTAGTCCCACATCTTCAGACTGAGTCCTGCCAGCTCTCATTACCTGCCGAGTGGCAGGTGGTGGAAACGTCCTGTGGCATTTGTCTTTGCAATGATAATGAGAACGCACTGGGTCTCCTGAAACCTCGCCTTTGCTCTTAACAGTATGTGGAAGCCGCAAGGATGGCTTCCTAAAAGGTGCTGATTAATGCAGCCAAGAAGACTTAGGCTAGGAACCTTTGACTTTACACATTTCAAGGTTGTTGTCTCCATTTCAGGCAAGAAGAGCTGAAATTTGTTCCAAAGAAAATGTCCCTGGATCCTCCTGGAGTAAATGGAATGAAATCAAAGGACAGGCCGAGATGTAGGAAGATCCATGCTGGAGCAGGTAAAGGCCAGAGGAGAGGGTGAGTTACTTTCCTTATCTGGGTGTTCCAAGGATTTTATTGTCTAAGGACCCTGTTTACTGAGCAGCGATCACACGTATGTACACATACATATCTGCCAGTATTCTGAACATTTATGCACATAACCAGCGTGTAACTGTTATAAGAGGGGGGGCTAGTTTAAAAAGGCAGGTAGGTGCCAGGGTTGCCAACTCTGCGGTTTTCCTCTCAGATCTGGGAAAATGTTTTGGTGGCTGCAGACACTTTCCAGGAGTCAAGGATTGTGACTTTTTATGCCGGTTTGGGTTTTTTGGGCAGTCGCTGCTGGTTCCTCCTTCCGGCTCTCTCTACTGTCACTCTATTGGTCAAATTTGGAGCCAGAATGAGGCTTGGTTCCAAAACTGACCAATAGGATGAGGTGCATGATGAAGTCATCAGCTGATGATGACTTGTCACTCGTTGCTCTGGGGGGAGTAGGAGCCGAGGATCAGCAGAACATTGGGAGGAGAGAGAGCACAACAGTTGGAGCAGAGCAGCCACATGGGGAAGAGGCAGAGCAAGTGCTTGCACAGATTGGACCCCTCATCCTCCTCCCCCGGGGGCAGATTGACCATACAGGCAACCAGGCAGTGCCTGAGAGCCCAGAGGTTCCTGGGGCCAGTGCCTCTCTCCGCCTCCCACACACTACAGCCCCCCCCCCCCCCAGCCTCAGTGGGTCCTCTCCAGGCCTACTTTGAAGGGGCCTGGTGGTCTAGTGGCCTCTTTGGGGGCACGAAAGAATCCCACATTTTCCTGCCCACTGCGCTGCTCTGTCCAGCACCGCTGCATGTTCAAAATGGCTGTTGAGACTGCCAAGATCGCTGCAGGAAGTCTTGGCAGCCATTAAGAAGATGGTGGTGCTGAGTAGAGCACCAGCAGCAGGCAGGAAAGAGTGGGGTTCTTTCTTGTCATCCCCCCCCCCCACCCAGAGGCCACTAGACCACTAGGACTCTTCAAGTTAGGCCAGGGAGCTGTAGTGTGCAAGGAGGTGCTGGAAACAAAGCTGGGTTTGGCAGGGGCCTGATGACCATTTCTGCCCACGGTCCCAGGTCATTGTTGGTCCGCCCCTAACCCCCCCCCCCCCCCCCCCCCCCCCCGCTCCTGCTTGGCAGCTTTTGAGCTCCTACATGCCTACTTGACTGCTTTTTAGAATGACACATGCTTGTTCATGCCGAGATTATTTAAACACCATTCAAATTAGCCTATTTTATACCTATGGGGCTGATATTCAGATCATAGGAGGTGGCCGGGCTGCCTCCCTCAGTCGGCTCTGAGCCTGGATAGTCAGTTCCGGGCTGTTTCCAGTGACTGGCATTGAATATCCCGGTGTTTTTTGGCTGGTGGCCCCATGTGGGCGCCAAACTTAGCCAGCAATGGTCTGAATATCAGCACATAGCTGGTTATATCGAGCAATGTAACCGGCTATCTGCAAAGCGGCAATATTCAGGGGGAAATAACCAACTATATTTCCAGATAGCCAGTTAAGTGCCATTTCACCGGCCAGAACAGGGGCATGCGATGAAGCTGCAGTGTGGTAAATTTAAAACGAATCGGAGGAAATTTTTCTTCACTCAACGCGTAGTTAAACTCTGGAATTCGCTGCCGGAAAAGGTGGTTAAGGCGGTTGACTTAGCGGACTTCAAAAAAGGGTTGGACGGCTTCCTGGAGGAAAAAGCCATAGAATGTTATTGAATGGTCAAGGGAATAATACAGTATTTCTAGGATGGGCGGACAAATTGTTTGTTCTTTTGGCCGCTGTCGGTGACAGGGTGCTGGGCTCGATGGACCCTTGGTCTGTCCCAGCATGGCGATGCTTATGTACTTATGTAACACGGGTTTTCCTTCCCTCTCAGACTCTAGTTTTGAGGGTCACTGATGAGTCAGGCCCAGTGCTCTGAGGTGAACAAGGTTGGGCTGTTCGCAGGCAACTGTTGCTACAGGTACAGTAAAAGACTGCCAAAAATTGATACTTCTGCAATAAATTGAAATTACTTCATTCCTTCTTTTCATTAACAACAATCTGTGGGGTCAAATATTCAACGTGATTTTACCGGGCAGGCAAAGCTGAATATTGGTGATTTTGTTTTGGTACCTACTCCCAGCAGGGCACCCAGTACCCCTGATAATCAGTGCAGGGGATGGAACTAAACATTTGAGTCTAATTTAGCCAAGGTTTAAAGAAACACTAGGGTTGTTTAAAGCAACAGTGACCTCTGCTGGCTGAATACCTTTAAATCTGTGTGCACAGGATTGTTTCCATCCCCACCCCTTCCCCTTCCCCTTCCCTGAATTATTATTATTATTAGCATTTGTATAGCGCTACCAGACGCACGCAGCACTGAACACCTGATACAAAGAGACAGTCCCTGCTCAAAAGAGCTTACAAGCTAAATAATACAGACAGACAGTTACCGGTGAGGGAAGTAATGGGTGAGAAGGGAGGAAGGGACAAGGGGAGGGCAATTGTGACTAGGAGCTAAAAGCAGCAGTGAAAAGGTGGGTTTTCAGCATAGATTTGAAAACAGGTAGAGATGGAGCTAGACATATAGGTCCAGGAAGTCTATTCCAGGCATAATTTTCTCAAAAGTATGAATGTTCTCAAAAGTATAAATGCCCTGTGTTCCCATGTGCCACCTGAAAGCCACTTGCCAAGCAGCATTTAAGGCTGGCTGGCTGGCTAAGCCATTCCTGGGCACCCGCTGAGCGTTTTAATATGCAGGTGGTCCCTAGTGCAGACAACAGCACTTCCTGAAGCACTGTAGACTCTCCTAATCGAGCAACATTAAAAGGATTCCAGGGAACAGCCATTTGCAGGAGTGATTTCACAGCAACCTGCCTCACGGATTATTTAAGGCACCTTCTGTTTGCTGGTCTTTGGCTAACGTAGAAATTGCAATAATGCATGAAAGTCACTGCTGCTGTGGCATGTAATCTTTTTGTAAGGGAAATGGGACGTGATATACCGCCTTTCTGTGGTTTTTGCAACCTACATTCAAAGCGGTTTACATATATTCAGGTACTTATTTTGTACCAGGGGCAATGGAGGGTTAAGTGACTTGCCCAGAGTCATAAGGAGCTGCAGTGGGAAATCGAACTCAGTTCCCCAAGATCAAAGTCCACTGCACTAACCACTAGGCTGCTCCTCCACTAGCAACATTCCATGTAGAAGTCTGCCCTTGCCGATCACCGATGCGGCCGCGCAGGCTTCTGTTTCTGTGACTCTGACGGGCAGACTGGATGGACCGGGCAGGTCTTTTCCTGCCGTCATCTACTATGTTACTATTTCCTGCACGTACGTGCAGGATGTCAGACTCACAGAAACAGAAGCCTGCGCGGCCGCGTTGCTGATCCGCAAGGGCAGGCTTCTACATGGAATGTTGCTAGTGGGGTTCTCCACCAGCAAAGGTAGGCGACGGTGGGTTGGTGGCGGGAGGGGGGTCAAGAGAATCGTCAGCAGGGGGGTCCAGGGGCAAATCTACAGGGGCCCAGGCCCCCGTGGCCCCATACTGGCTAGGCCACTGCAGGTTACATCTTAGGAACTCCAGAGGAAGCTCTCACTGAGGGCTAGATGCACTAAACTTAACGAGCCAGTAACGTGGGTTTTAAACTGGTTCTAGCCAGTTTAGCGTGCAAGTAGTAAACCGGGACATGCACAGACGGGTTCCCCGAGCCATTTTCCTGTCACGGTAGCAGCTAACGAAAACGGAATGCAAATGTACTACGGCGAGCGTTAGCAGTAAATTTGAGAGACTATCGTACACCACTTGCCCTGGCTTAGGAGTGAGGTTCGTTCCTGTCATGGAGAAATTGCCCCCAGACCAAATACCTTACAAACAAACTCACTCTGTCCGGTCAAAAAGTATCACAGCAACACCCGTGTTGTCTATGGGTATTAGTCTCATCTCATTTTGGTTTTAGTTTTGTTTTCTAAATGTATTTTGCTTCTCAGATGTTCTTCTCACTTGGTTACTTTATATACACAGAACAGTTTTTTACCAAAAAGGGGGTTTTGTTTACTAAAGCTTAGCTTGAGTTATCATAGGAATAAAATGGGCCCTGCTGCAGATAACTCGAGCTAAGCTTTAGTAAACAGGGGGGGGGGGGGAATAAAAAATGAAAAATAATTTGACTGAAATTTTGCATCATTTCAAATTTTGCTGCGCTTTCCTCGCCTTTAAACATGACAGCCCCTCTCTACCCACCACTCACATTTTCAGATGTTTACCTTTAGCTGTGTAATGCTAGACACCTGTGCTTTTGAAGATTAATCCTCCCTACCCATCTTCAAATCATTGCTCAAAGCCCACCTCTTCAATGTCGCCTTCAGCACCTAATCACTACATATCTTCTCAGGAAATCTCATCTACCCCAACTTGACATTTCGTCCTTTAGATTGTAAGCTCTTCTGAGCAGGGACCGTCCTTATTCGTTAATTTGTACAGCGCTGCGTAACCCTAGTAGCGCTCTAGAAATGTTAAGTAGTAGAGTAGTACATCATGGCCGCACCTCATTCACGTCTGTATACTGCCTTTCTACACCTAAGTATCCTGTAACCATCTGAAAATTTATTTATTTATTTATTTATTTATTGCACTTGTATCCCACATTTTCCCGCCTATTTGCAGGCTCAATGTGGCTTACAGAGTCCTGTTATGGCATCGCCTTTACAGGGTAGAAGATACAGTAGGTATTGGCTCCCGATCAGTACCGCATACAGTTCAAGCTTCTCCTACTAACCTACAAATGCACTCGATCGGCAGCCCCTCCTTACCTCTCTACCCTCATCTCCCCTTACGTTCCTACCCTTAACCTCCGCTCACAGGACAAATCCCTCCTCTCAGTACCCTTCTCCACACCACCGCCAACTCCAGGCTCCGCCCTTTCTGCCTCGCCTCACCCCTGCTTGGAATAAACTCCCTGAGCCCTACGCCAGGCCCCCTCCCTGCCCATCTTCAAATCCTTGCTCAAAGCCCACCTCTTCAATGTCGCCTTCAGCACCTAACCGTTATACCTCCATTCATGAAATCTAGACTGCCCAATTTGATTGACCGCACTTTTGTCCTTTAGATTGTAAGCTCCTTTGTGCAGGGACTGTCCTTCTTTGTTAAATTGTACAGCGCTGCGTAACCCTAGTAGCGCTCTAGAAATGTTAAGTAGTAGTAGTATAGTATTACATATAGCAGTGATTTAACCAGAGCTGAGATTGTGATGTCATAATGCCTCATTCCACCAATGCCTAAGAGCCAACCTCATCAGTGATGTCACAATGGCTCGACTGTCCTATACTTGGCCCACTTCCCCCCTTAGTGTGGTGAAGTTTGTCTCTGGTATCCAGAGCTGAGATTGTGATGTCATAATGCCTCATTCCACCAATGCCTAAGAGCCAACCTCATCAGTGATGTCACAATGGCTCGACTGTCCTATACTTGGTCCACTTCCCCCCTTAGTGTGAAGAGTTTCAGTCTCTGGTATCCAGAGCTGAGATTGTGATGTCATAATGCCTCATTCCACCAATGCCTAAGAGCCAACCTCATCAGTGATGTCACAATGGCTTGATTGTCCTATATTTGTCTCACTCTTATCTATTAGATTGTAAGCTCTTTGAGCAGGGACCGTCCCTCTATGTTAAATTGTACAGCGCTGCGTAACCCTAGTAGCGCTCCAGAAATGTTAAGTAGTAGTAGGTGTAACAAAGAGTCAAGGATGACAAAAAGAGCTAAGCAGGGATGCACAACTCCAGTTCTGGAACGCCACAATAGTCTGGTTTTCCAAAGTACCAGAACCAAAGCAGCTTTCCTCTCTCATTCAAAGTATCCTTTACAGAAGTGCAGGACATGCAACATGCATTCTACATGTTTTCAACGCATGAATGCTGTACTTGTGAAGCTCTGTAGGAGCTGCCTACCTGGCCTGGCATTTTAAGGGAATTCCTGTTTGTTTCTATCCTTGGAGTCAGGGTGTCTGACAGTTTTTGGTTCATTTCAATCAATTCCAGAACAGAAAATGCTGGCCGTCTTCTAGGGTCAATAGCGGCTTTATATCAATGTAAAAAGCTCAACTTTGCACCATAGTAACATAGTAGATGAAGGCAGAAAAAGACCTGCACGGTCCATTCAGTCTGACCAAGAAATGTGCCACCTGTAAGTGTTTGCGGCTTTCCTTTCAAGGGTGTAAAGATTTTATTTTTGCATATTGTAGCTGGGGGGAAAATACGTTTCTGGTGTATTTCTAGACTCTGCAGTTTTTTGTTTGCCAGAGCAGGAGTAGGGGAAGAGAGAAGAGAGAGAGAGAGAGAGAGAGAGATAGTTTTGCTGGGGAAGATGGGGGAACACT
>NW_021962986.1:7949-16608 GCF_901765095.1 Microcaecilia unicolor
AGTGTTCCCCCATCTTCCCCAGCAAAACTCTCTCTCTCTCTCTCCTCTCTCTCTCTCTCTCTCTCTCTTCCCCTACTCCTGCTCTGGCAAACAAAAACTGCAGAGTCTAGAAATACACCAGAAACGTATTTTCCCCCCAGCTACAATATGCAAAAATAAAATCTTTACACCCTTGAAAGGAAAGCCGCAAACACTTACAGGTGGCACATTCTTGGTCAGACTGAATGGACCGTGCAGGTCTTTTTCTGCCTTCATCTACTATGTTACTATGGTGCAAAGTTGAGCTTTTTACATTGATATAAAGCCGCTATTGACCCTAGAAGACGGCCAGCATTTTCTGTTCTGGAATTGATTGAAATGAACCAAAAACTGTCAGACACCCTGACTCCAAGGATAGAAACAAACAGGAATTCCCTTAAAATGCCAGGCCAGGTAGGCAGCTCCTACAGAGCTTCACAAGTACAGCATTCATGCGTTGAAAACATGTAGAATGCCTGTTGCATGTCCTGCACTTCTGTAAAGGATACTTTGAATGAGAGAGGAAAGCTGCTTTGGTTCTGGTACTTTGGAAAACCCGACTATTTGTGTGCGTTCCAGAACTGGAGTTGTGCATCCCTGCTTTAGCTCTTTTTGTCATCCTTGACTCTTTGTTACACCTACTACTACTACTTAACATTTCTGGAGCGCTACTAGGGTTACGCAGCGCTGTACAATTTAACATAGAGGGACGGTCCCTGCTCAAAGAGCTTACAATCTAATAGATAAGAGTGAGACAAATATAGGACAATCAAGCCATTGTGACATCACTGATGAGGTTGGCTCTTAGGCATTGGTGGAATGAGGCATTATGACATCACAATCTCAGCTCTGGATACCAGAGACTGAAACTCTTCACACTAAGGGGGGGGAAGTGGACCAAGTATAGGACAGTCGAGCCATTGTGACATCACTGATGAGGTTGGCTCTTAGGCATTGGTGGAATGAGGCATTATGACATCACAATCTCAGCTCTGGATACCAGAGACAAACTTCACCACACTAAGGGGGGAAGTGGGCCAAGTATAGGACAGTCGAGCCATTGTGACATCACTGATGAGGTTGGCTCTTAGGCATTGGTGGAATGAGGCATTATGACATCACAATCTCAGCTCTGGTTAAATCACTGCTATATGTAATACTACTACTACTACTACTACTTAACATTTCTAGAGCGCTACTAGGGTTACGCAGCGCTGTACAATTTAACAAAGAAGGACAGTCCCTGCACAAAGGAGCTTACAATCTAAAGGACAAAAGTGCGGTCAATCAAATTGGGCAGTCTAGATTTCATGAATGGAGGTATAACGGTTAGGTGCTGAAGGCGACATTGAAGAGGTGGGCTTTGAGCAAGGATTTGAAGATGGGCAGGGAGGGGGCCTGGCGTATGGGCTCAGGGAGTTTATTCCAAGCATGGGGTGAGGCGAGGCAGAAAGGGCGGAGCCTGGAGTTGGCGGTGGTGGAGAAGGGTACTGAGAGGAGGGATTTGTCCTGTGAGCGGAGGTTAAGGGTAGGAACGTAAGGGGAGATGAGGGTAGAGAGGTAAGGAGGGGCTGCCGATCGAGTGCATTTGTAGGTTAGTAGGAGAAGCTTGAACTGTATGCGGTACCTGATCGGGAGCCAATACCTACTGTATCTTCTACCCTGTAAAGGCGATGCCATAACAGGACTCTGTAAGCCACATTGAGCCTGCAAATAGGCGGGAAAATGTGGGATACAAGTGCAATAATAATAAATAAATAAATTTTCAGATGGTTACAGGATACTTAGGTGTAGAAAGGCAGTATACAGACGTGAATGAGGTGCGGCCATGATGTACTACTACTACTACTTAACATTTCTAGAGCGCTACTAGGGTTACGCAGCGCTGTACAAATTAACGAATAAGGACGGTCCCTGCTCAGAAGAGCTTACAATCTAAAGGACGAAATGTCAAGTTGGGGTAGATGAGATTTCCTGAGAAGATATGTAGTGATTAGGTGCTGAAGGCGACATTGAAGAGGTGGGCTTTGAGCAATGATTTGAAGATGGGTAGGGAGGGATTAATCTTCAAAAGCACAGGTGTCTAGCATTACACAGCTAAAGGTAAACATCTGAAAATGTGAGTGGTGGGTAGAGAGGGGCTGTCATGTTTAAAGGCGAGGAAAGCGCAGCAAAATTTGAAATGATGCAAATTTCAGTCAAATTATTTTCATTTTCTTATTCCCCACCCCCCCCCCCCCTGTTTACTAAAGCTTAGCTCGAGTTATCTGCAGCAGGGCCCATTTTATTCCTATGATAACTCAAGCTAAGCTTTAGTAAACAAAACCCCCTTTGTTTGGTAAAAAACTGTTCTGTGTATATAAAGTAACCAAGTGAGAAGAACATCTGAGAAGCAAAATACATTTAGAAAACAAAACTAAAACCAAAATGAGATGAGACTAATACCCATAGACAACACGGGTGTTGCTGTGATACTTTTTGACCGGACAGAGTGAGTTTGTTTGTAAGGTATTTGCGTCTGGGGGCAATTTCTCCATGACAGGAACGAACCTCACTCCTAAGCCAGGGCAAGTGGTGTACGATAGTCTCTCAAATTTACTGCTAACGCTCGCCGTAGTACATTTGCATTCCGTTTTCGTTAGCTGCTACCGTGACAGGAAAATGGCTCGGGGAACCCGTCTGTGCATGTCCCGGTTTACTACTTGCACGCTAAACTGGCTAGAACCAGTTTAAAACCCACGTTACTGGCTCGTTAAGTTTAGTGCATCTAGCCTCAGTGAGAGCTTCCTCTGGAGTTCCTAAGATGTAACCTGCAGTGGCCTAGCCAGTATGGGGCCACGGGGGCCTGGGCCCCTGTAGATTTGCCCCTGGACCCCCCCTGCTGACGATTCTCTTGACCCCCCCTCCCGCCACCAACCCACCGTCGCCTACCTTTGCTGGTGGAGAACCCCACTAGCAACATTCCATGTAGAAGCCTGCCCTTGCGGATCAGCAACGCGGCCGCGCAGGCTTCTGTTTCTGTGAGTCTGACATCCTGCACGTACGTGCAGGAAATAGTAACATAGTAGATGACGGCAGGAAAAGACCTGCCCGGTCCATCCAGTCTGCCCGTCAGAGTCACAGAAACAGAAGCCTGCGCGGCCGCATCGGTGATCGGCAAGGGCAGACTTCTACATGGAATGTTGCTAGTGGAGGAGCAGCCTAGTGGTTAGTGCAGTGGACTTTGATCTTGGGGAACTGAGTTCGATTTCCCACTGCAGCTCCTTATGACTCTGGGCAAGTCACTTAACCCTCCATTGCCCCTGGTACAAAATAAGTACCTGAATATATGTAAACCGCTTTGAATGTAGGTTGCAAAAACCACAGAAAGGCGGTATATCACGTCCCATTTCCCTTACAAAAGATTACATGCCACAGCAGCAGTGACTTTCATGCATTATTGCAATTTCTACGTTAGCCAAAGACCAGCAAACAGAAGGTGCCTTAAATAATCCGTGAGGCAGGTTGCTGTGAAATCACTCCTGCAAATGGCTGTTCCCTGGAATCCTTTTAATGTTGCTCGATTAGGAGAGTCTACAGTGCTTCAGGAAGTGCTGTTGTCTGCACTAGGGACCACCTGCATATTAAAACGCTCAGCGGGTGCCCAGGAATGGCTTAGCCAGCCAGCCAGCCTTAAATGCTGCTTGGCAAGTGGCTTTCAGGTGGCACATGGGAACACAGGGCATTTATACTTTTGAGAACATTCATACTTTTGAGAAAATTATGCCTGGAATAGACTTCCTGGACCTATATGTCTAGCTCCATCTCTACCTGTTTTCAAATCTATGCTGAAAACCCACCTTTTCACTGCTGCTTTTAGCTCCTAGTCACAATTGCCCTCCCCTTGTCCCTTCCTCCCTTCTCACCCATTACTTCCCTCACCGGTAACTGTCTGTCTGTATTATTTAGCTTGTAAGCTCTTTTGAGCAGGGACTGTCTCTTTGTATCAGGTGTTCAGTGCTGCGTGCGTCTGGTAGCGCTATACAAATGCTAATAATAATAATAATTCAGGGAAGGGGAAGGGGAAGGGGTGGGGATGGAAACAATCCTGTGCACACAGATTTAAAGGTATTCAGCCAGCAGAGGTCACTGTTGCTTTAAACAACCCTAGTGTTTCTTTAAACCTTGGCTAAATTAGACTCAAATGTTTAGTTCCATCCCCTGCACTGATTATCAGGGGTACTGGGTGCCCTGCTGGGAGTAGGTACCAAAACAAAATCACCAATATTCAGCTTTGCCTGCCCGGTAAAATCACGTTGAATATTTGACCCCACAGATTGTTGTTAATGAAAAGAAGGAATGAAGTAATTTCAATTTATTGCAGAAGTATCAATTTTTGGCAGTCTTTTACTGTACCTGTAGCAACAGTTGCCTGCGAACAGCCCAACCTTGTTCACCTCAGAGCACTGGGCCTGACTCATCAGTGACCCTCAAAACTAGAGTCTGAGAGGGAAGGAAAACCCGTGTTACATAAGTACATAAGCATCGCCATGCTGGGACAGACCAAGGGTCCATCGAGCCCAGCACCCTGTCACCGACAGCGGCCAAAAGAACAAACAATTTGTCCCGCCCATCCTAGAAATACTGTATTATTCCCTTGACCATTCAATAACATTCTATGGCTTTTTCCTCCAGGAAGCCGTCCAACCCTTTTTTGAAGTCCGCTAAGTCAACCGCCTTAACCACCTTTTCCGGCAGCGAATTCCAGAGTTTAACTACGCGTTGAGTGAAGAAAAATTTCCTCCGATTCGTTTTAAATTTACCACACTGCAGCTTCATCGCATGCCCCCTGTTCTGGCCGGTGAAATGGCACTTAACTGGCTATCTGGAAATATAGTTGGTTATTTCCCCCTGAATATTGCCGCTTTGCAGATAGCCGGTTACATTGCTCGATATAACCAGCTATGTGCTGATATTCAGACCATTGCTGGCTAAGTTTGGCGCCCACATGGGGCCACCAGCCAAAAAACACCGGGATATTCAATGCCAGTCACTGGAAACAGCCCGGAACTGACTATCCAGGCTCAGAGCCGACTGAGGGAGGCAGCCCGGCCACCTCCTATGATCTGAATATCAGCCCCATAGGTCATAAAATAGGCTAATTTGAATGTGTGTTTAAATAATCTCGGCATGAACAAGCATGTGTCATTCTAAAAAGCAGTCAAGTAGGCATGTAGGAGCTCAAAAGCTGCCAAGCAGGAGCGGGGGGGGGGGGGGGGGGGGGGGGGGTTAGGGGCGGACCAACAATGACCTGGGACCGTGGGCAGAAATGGTCATCAGGCCCCTGCCAAACCCAGCTTTGTTTCCAGCACCTCCTTGCACACTACAGCTCCCTGGCCTAACTTGAAGAGTCCTAGTGGTCTAGTGGCCTCTCCGGGGTGGGGGGGGGGATGACAAGAAAGAACCCCACTCTTTCCTGCCTGCTGCTGGTGCTCTACTCAGCACCACCACATCTTCTTAATGGCTGCCAAGACTTCCTGCAGCGATCTTGGCAGTCTCAACAGCCATTTTGAACATGCAGCGGTGCTGGACAGAGCAGCGCAGTGGGCAGGAAAATGTGGGATTCTTTCGTGCCCCCAAAGAGGCCACTAGACCACCAGGCCCCTTCAAAGTAGGCCTGGAGAGGACCCACTGAGGCTGGGGGGGGGGGGGGGGCTGTAGTGTGTGGGAGGCGGAGAGAGGCACTGGCCCCAGGAACCTCTGGGCTCTCAGGCACTGCCTGGTTGCCTGTATGGTCAATCTGCCCCCGGGGGAGGAGGATGAGGGGTCCAATCTGTGCAAGCACTTGCTCTGCCTCTTCCCCATGTGGCTGCTCTGCTCCAACTGTTGTGCTCTCTCTCCTCCCACTGTTCTGCTGATCCTCGGCTCCTACTCCCCCCAGAGCAACGAGTGACAAGTCATCATCAGCTGATGACTTCATCATGCACCTCACCCTCCTATTGGTCAGTTTTGGAACCAAGCCTCATTCTGGCTCCAAATTTGACCAATAGAGTGACAGTAGAGAGAGCCGGAAGGAGGAACCAGCAGCGACTGCCCAAAAAACCCAAACCGGCATAAAAAGTCACAATCCTTGACTCCTGGAAAGTGTCTGCAGCCACCAAAACATTTTCCCAGATCTGAGAGGAAAACCGCAGAGTTGGCAACCCTGGCACCTACCTGCCTTTTTAAACTAGCCCCCCCTCTTATAACAGTTACACGCTGGTTATGTGCATAAATGTTCAGAATACTGGCAGATATGTATGTGTACATACGTGTGATCGCTGCTCAGTAAACAGGGTCCTTAGACAATAAAATCCTTGGAACACCCAGATAAGGAAAGTAACTCACCCTCTCCTCTGGCTGCCTTTACCTGCTCCAGCATGGATCTTCCTACATCTCGGCCTGTCCTTTGATTTCATTCCATTTACTCCAGGAGGATCCAGGGACATTTTCTTTGGAACAAATTTCAGCTCTTCTTGCCTGAAATGGAGACAACAACCTTGAAATGTGTAAAGTCAAAGGTTCCTAGCCTAAGTCTTCTTGGCTGCATTAATCAGCACCTTTTAGGAAGCCATCCTTGCGGCTTCCACATACTGTTAAGAGCAAAGGCGAGGTTTCAGGAGACCCAGTGCGTTCTCATTATCATTGCAAAGACAAATGCCACAGGACGTTTCCACCACCTGCCACTCGGCAGGTAATGAGAGCTGGCAGGACTCAGTCTGAAGATGTGGGACTAGGTGCTTTAATAATGGTAACAGAAATGAGTAAACCACAGGTATCTTATGCAGGAAAAGGTGTTGGGAATCGGCCTTGCCACGGAAAGACTATTTATTTAGCATCAGTAAAGAGGTTATATGGAAGGAAGGAAAAAGTGGAGACACTAAAATAGATGCATTGAAGCTCTTTTAATGCTGGAAAATATATATAAAAGATATAAAGGAATTGGAGAAGGTGCAGCGAAGGGCGACGAAAATGATAAAGGGGATGGAACAACTTCCCTATGAGGAAAGGCTGAGAAGGTTAGGGCTCTTCAGCTTGGAGAAAAGGCGGCTGAGGGGTGATATGATAGAAGTCTACAAGATAATGAGCGGAGTAGAGCGGACAGGCGTGAAGCGTTTGTTTACACTTTCAAACAACAAGAAAAACAGGGGACACAAGATGAAGCTAGAATATGGTAGATTTAAAACAAACAGGAGAAAGTTTTTCTTTACTCAGCGTGTAGTTGGACTCTGGAACTCGTTGCTGGAAAATGTAGTGACTGCAGCTGGCCTTACGGAATTTAAAGGGGGTTTGGACAGATTCCTGAGGGGAAAGTCCATTGAACATTATTAAGAATTACGTTTTTTTTTTGGGGGGGGGGGGAGGTTGCCGGGTTCTTGAAGCCTGGATTGGCCACTGTCGGAGACAGGATGCTGGGCTTCATGGACCCTTGGTCTTTTCCCGGTATGGCGGTGCTTATGTACTTATGTAAAATGAACGTATGTATTTATATATCACTGTTAACCAGAGGTCCAGCCATTGGGTCCTATTCAATAAAGGCTTTGCCATTGGAAAGCAATGACAAAAAGTCCTTTTTTTGAATAAAAGACCACTGAGGTCCCTGCGATTCATTTGTATTCTTGATGTCAATTGTAGAAGGGATCAGAATGAATTCTTCTTTTGACTCTGCACTTTCCTCTTGCTCCTTCTCTTTCAGAACCAGGCCTGGGACCTGGCACATGAGATTCTCCGCAACATACCTTATCTGCTGCTCATTACACTGACCATCCTGGTCCAGGAGCCACTTACCAGGGATCTCTCTACAACCATATGCAACGGAGAAAATGACAGAAGAGAGGGAAAGGACCGTTACGTTGACTGTTCTGCCCAGATCTCTATACCACTTACTTAAGCTCTACAATCCTTTCCTCTCCCTCGGAGATCCTATGTGCTCATCTCGGGTGTAAAAGTTAACCTGTTCAAAAGGCATACCCTACCGAGCCAACTTAATTGCCTGTACCCTGCAACACAACGAAACCAAAGCTCGTAATGGACATATAATAACTCTTCCTCTCTACGATTCCCTAATGTGTCTGTACACACGAACCTTATTCTACCACAACATTACTGTATTTGTTCATAGCGGAATTGGCGAACGCCTTTACGGTACTATGTAAGCCACACCGAGCCTGCAAATAGGTGGGATAAAATTGTAACAAACAAAATAAATAAATAAATCAAATAGCTACCGCAGCTGACTGCCTTGTCTGAATATTACCCCTCTGTTTTTAGCCACTTTAAAAACTAGGACAGGGGGAAATTTACATGGCTTTCTTGAATTTTCAGTGTTAGCTAGTTAGCCATAACTTTAGCTGGATAAATTTTCAACTGTAGCCTCGCCAAGTGGGCTGTGTTTGCAAATTATTTTAAAATGCAGCTAGCTCTAATGTAACTGGTTGTTATCTTGCCTCTGAGTGACTCACTGAAAATTCACCCCGATGGCAATAGGGGTCAGATGTAGCATGTCAATATTCCTGGTTAGAAGGATTAAAGAGAGAAAGTTCAGCGCAATTCAGGATTCAGAGTCAGTCTCTAGATCACAGGCAGGAGGGCTGCCCTACTTACTGACCCAACATAAAAGCAA
>NW_021962987.1:0-15996 GCF_901765095.1 Microcaecilia unicolor
TTGTTTGTTCTATTACAATTAAAAATGTAACAAAATGGATCTTTACTGTACCACAGAAAACAATTCCCAACAAGTGCAGTCTTTGCAGGTAATTTATATTTACCTTCTGCTGTGAAGGCACACACACCAACTGCTTACTTTGACTCCAAATGCTTACACTCTACTCGGGCTGTTGTGGGAAATGGCAAACTGCCTCCCATAGCACACAAATGCTCTCACATAAAGTGACGCCTCTCCATAGCAGCTACAACTATATGTATCTATTCTAGGCTCATACCTTGCAACTCTGTTCCAGCCTTGTCTGAATGCCACCAGAATAAAAGGGTTCTTGTAGATATGTAATACTAGTAAGAGTGTATACACACCTGTGCAATTTTACAATTTCCCCCAAGCAAAACATACTTTACATCTGGAAAATATGTTAATAAAATTACCCCCCTAAGGGCAATTTTCAAAACAATTTATGCAGGTAAACAGGTGTAACTTATGTAAAAGCCCACATGAAAACTCCTTCCCCCATCAACTTTAGGTATTTATCTATTCTTCTTCTATATGCTCATAATTTTGAAAAAGGGGTGTAAAGTACAAGACATCATAATAAAAGCATACATCAGAATTAATAAAACAACTCAATATAATTTAAAGAGCAAGCACAAAGGGCTAATGTGGGGTACATAAGTATTGCCATACTGGGACAGACCAAAGGTCCATCAAGCCTAACATCCTGTTTCCAACAGTGGCTAATCCAGGTCACAAATACCTGGCAAGATCCCAGAAAGTACAATACATTTTATGCTGCAATTGTTTTGGTCCAGACGTAGGTTTAACAAAATCTTTTAGAATCAGCTGTTAATTTTATGGAATTTTGGGATGCTTTAAATAGGGAGTGTCATGAAACATGTAGGTCACCCACTTGGGGCTACCCTGCAGCCACTTAAGAGGGTCTATCCCCAGCACAGCTCAGGTCCACCTGCCATTTGTGCTCTACACTAGCATCCTCCTTCCACCGACTGGGTCACCAGCGACTCTGGGCAAGTCTCCCACTCTCCAATTATCCCAATGATGATTTCTAGGTTACTGGAGGCCACACTCCCAGTGGTCCCACAGTTCCCAGAAAAAACTCACAGATCCAACACACAAACCACCAGGATTCTTAATCAGTCCAGACAGGCAGAGGTGATAAACAGAAAGGAACGTTTATTGCCTGTAAAATTAGAATAATGAACAAAAAAGTGCAATCAGCAAACAGTAACAAGTGACTGAAATATGGATAAATTATAACACTAACTAAATGTTTACTATCTAACTAGTACCTGGGGAGATCAGGACATATAGCTGCTCACCAGTTATCAAATATAACTGTTTTACAGGGCTTCAGCAAAGAGCTCTCTCTCTTCTCCCAGGCTGAAACTGGGGCAAAGGCCAGTACACTCCAAATAAAATTGAGCTCCTGGGCAAATCAGAACAACAACTTTGAAAGTATACTGCAGACTACCTTTCCAAAAGGCTTAAACGAGGTGGGGGAGGAGGAGAGAACAGCCTTGGTTCTGCAGCAGCTTGAAAACAAACACACACCACCTGCTGGCCAAACTACAGAAATACACTTCAGGAATTAAGGGAGTTTTACAGGCTTAAAACACACTGTTAGAAACATAGATGTATGACGGCAGATAAAGGCCAAATGGCCCATCTTCCTTTTCCTAAGGGATCCCACTTAATAACTGACACAGTACTGGTCTAAGTCAAGACTATTTATATTGTCCTACTCTGGGAACCTGATAGTGCCATGGCATTCTGTGCTAATATTCAGCAGCATTATCTGGTTAAGCACCAATGAATAGCTGTGGCAGAACTGCCCAATGGGATTTAACCAGATAGGAGACTTCCCACCAAATTAAATCCTACTGAATAATTTCCAGGGTAATGATTCTGTAGACAGATACACAGATATCATGCAAAGATGGGTTGGGTTGGTCAAGTTCATTGACATTTATTAACAAGGCAGGCACTGTTATACCTCCTCCCACATCAGGAAATGGTCAACAGTACTTCCTAGTGACCTGCTAGCCACCACAAGAGACAGGGCACTGGAAACAATGAAGCATGATTCATCTGACCCAGGATGGCAAGTCTGAAGTTCATAAGTTTAACTAGACTAAAGAAATACATGTCCACAGTGTTATAGAAGATGCTTATCAAAAAAACTGGACAACGGGTGGAAAAATATACAGACAGAAGCAAACAAAAGGAATATAGTGATGAAAAACAAAGCAGGTAAAGAAATATACTGATAGCTGCACTTTCTTTTTTCCAGAAAGCATATTCCAGTGGAACGACAAAAAATGGTAACCCTATGTATGTATGAACTTTACCAAGTGGTGTAAATTCAGGGCCAAATCAGCTTTACCAGTAAAACGTGAAAACTACTAGTTACCCTAAAGCCAGCCACAAGTAACAAAGGTTTGAGAACAATTATGACGATAAAGATTCGTTGGCATTGGCAGATATACACCTGGTTCCCAGATATTGACTAGCATTAATAATATGCTCGTCTATCATCCAAGCAAGGAAACACACCCGGCCCCAGCAGACAAGTTGCGTGGCCAACACTCCGCCCGCTCATGATGACACAGAGGCGGAAGTACACCCGATCCCGGCGGAGGGATACTAGAATGGGTGATATTCAAACCTATTGCCAGGTCCAGAAGCGGAAGAAGGTCCGGCTCCGGCGCAAGGATACGATAGTATCGAAAAGACTTACTTTTTATCGCCCGATCAACTGTGCTGTGTTTGCCGTCCTTGTCGGACATTCTGCGGGTGGCACCAAGTCGCCGGAGTAAGTGCAAACTACAGCAGCGGTGTAAGGGTGGATGGCGGCGGTTTCACTGCAACGCTGTGTGCTCCCCGGCCGGCGCTGCTCCCACTTCCGCAGCGGCTTAGGAGTCAGGGGCCAGGGAGCGCCGTACTGAAACGGAGAGTAACATGGCGGCTGCAACCTAACTCTGTGGGGAGGGGGACCGGCGTGCACCACGCGGTGCCCACTGATTAAACACCTGACCGGCAGGCGGGAGGGGCTCGCCGCCATATTTGATTCGGGCATATTGTGGGGTTTACAGGCAGATTGTAATCTGTGTATTATTGATGAGATAAGAAAGGGAGCTTTTCTTCCTTTTTACTAGATGATGAGCAACGGGATTGTAGCCTGGTAGCTAGAACAGGGCAAATACATAGCTTTAGGTTTGGGACAGGATGCAGGGCTAATAGTAGTGGAGGTAGGGGGGGGTATCGGCCTGAACAATCTGCTGAGTGGCTGCAGTGAAGGGGAAAGAGAAATTAGAATTGGTGCTTGGCTAGAAAGAGCAGGAGGGTTATGGCATGGCGGTGTGGCTGGTTCTTTAGTTTCCAATTTGCAAGCTTTGACAGTTGCGTTCGTTGTCTCCCTCATCTGAACCTCACTGACAGGCATTGCCGATCACTAGTTTCATGAGATGGAAGAGAAAACAAGTGGACCAGCAAGGAGGAAGAAATCTGACCAGCACACTTCCCTGCCTAGTATTTCCTATTACTCCTGTCTATTTTCCTTCTACTTACAAGTACAGGTTATCAGTAAGATACTTTTTATTAACACATTACAGCAAGGTGAAAATCTCTGATCTATTTAGGAGCCCAACCAATAGAAGTCAGTAGATAAAGTGTAGCAATACTGCCATTTCATTAGGACATAACGTGCATATTTAGATGGCTTGCAGACGCAGAAACCAATGTGAATTTTTAATTTAAACAGAAATGTTACTAACTTATCACTACGTTCATTTTCGTAAATATACCCTTTCTCCTGTAAAGACCAAGTTCTTTTAGACTATTTTTCCTAATATTTGTAGTTCACAAATTAACCATTGCTTTACTCAAGGATAATGGGCCTAAATTCACATTTACAATGTATTCAGAAACCAGTGAATGTACTTTTATGGGATGTGTCAAGCAGAATTTTTTTACAACATTTTGGCTGCATAACAGTAAGTTGGTTATACTTGTAGGCCTAAAGAACGACCGAAAACCAAATTAGACCTTGAGAGTTGCAAGGAACAAATTCCACTGCTTGAGTGTTTGTAGAGTATGTGTGTGTGTATATATATATCTATATATCTATAGCTCTTTATATATATCTATCTATATATATATATTAGAGAATGATGGGGACAAAGTTTGTCTCTGTCCCACCCCCACAGGTTCTATCTCCCACATGATTTTATATTTATTTTTTTTTATTAAAGTATAAAAAGGAATAATATGCTGTGCAACTTGTGTATAGATTACAAATAGAGAACAATAACAACAATGAGCAGCTATAATAACCCTCCTTCCCACCACCACCCTCTACCCTTCCAACCCCAACAATTGGTGATTTCTACTACACCAAGGAATCCTAATTCACACTGTTAAAATGTCCAGTAGAGAACGACGTGGGGACAAAGTTTGTCCCTGTCCCTGTCCCCGCAAACTCTGGCCCTATCCACAGAATTCTCAACACTGTTTAACCACACTTAGATTTACCTTTGGATTTAAAAAGCAAAATCATGTGCCTGTAAGGACTGCATACACAAATTAAAACAAATGCCCTTAAAATGTAATAATACTGGACTGGTCTTGCAAGCAATAATGAAACAGTGATGGAATATTCATTCACGTAACAAGCAATAATCAGCACTAATTTTTCTAATCATTCTACAACTCCAAGCACATTTAATACTTTTCTCACTATACAAAACAGGGAACCACAGAAAAACTGAAATAGAGATCTACCTCAAGAAAGCCAGGTAAACACTGGTAAAAGATAATCAGAAATGTACTCTCTCCTGCACTCTGCAAAATACAAAAATAGAAAAGACGTACATTTCACAAAGCAGGCACATCTCAGTCCTTAAAAAGTATATAAACATATTTGTTTTCTACCTTTGTTGTCCATGCACTTTATTTTTCTAATTGGGCTGGTCCCAGTCTCTTTTCCACTTTCCACGTGTCCGTCTTCTCTAAATTCTTTTCCACTTTGGCGTTTCCATTTCTTCTCTCTCCTCTTGGCTTTGTCCTTTCCTTCTCTACATCTGTCTGGCAGTGACCTTTCATTTCATGTGCCCCCCTCCTTATTTGTGTTTACCCCCCCCCTTTCTCTCACCTTAGTTTCTGTTTCACTTCTCATCTACCTACTAGCTTTGGGACGGTGTAAAAGCCAGATCTGCGGGATCCTCGGGATCCTCCGGATCTAAGTACTACCTTAAAGCGGTTATTTGTTTTGACGGGCGCTCCTTTGTTTTGACGGCCGCAGCATTCCTGTGCGTCCCCTCCCCCTTTCGTCCCCTCCCCCTTTCGAAAACACCAAGAGCACAGTCTTCCTTGCAGTCGTCCCGAACAGCACAGTCTTCTTTGCAGTCGTCCCCTCCCCCTTTCCTCCCCTCCCCCTTTCGAAAACAGCAAGAGCACAGTCTTCCTTGCAGTCTTCCTTGGACTTACGTTGTGGTAATTTGTATTCATTTCCTTATCGGTATTTGTATTCATTTCCTGTGCTAATTTGTATTCATTTCCTTATCGGTATTTGTATTCATTTCCTTATCGGTTCATCTTAAGTGGCTGTAATCTGCCTTGTAAAGCGTGGTGTTCATAAAGACGATGGAATATATAGACATTACATTGAAGTAGAATTAAACTCTCCTTTTAATGAGTTTCATCTGTTTTGTATAAGTTTGCCTTTTACATACACAAATGGATTATTATGTTTTGGAACATGTTTCAGGACCAAGTGGTTTTCTAACTCCAAATAAAAATAAATTTTTTGTTTCATGCAGATCTCTTTCATTTAAACATAACTAAATGGCCAAATAGCCCTAAATGCAGTCCAGTGCTTTCCTTATATTTTCTTCTTGTGATGTCTTATACTGTGCCAAAATTAAAAACTGTTATCTCCTTGAGGTCACATGAGGGGACATGAGATAAGTATATCTGGTCCACAGGAGACAGTATGACTATAAAATTGAAGCCAGTCCCCCAACAGCAGCCATCTCCGTTTGTCAAAAACTATAGCAAATTAGATTTGCAGTTATTTGTGCCTTCCTATCCAAGATGACCAGGATCTGTCAGTATGCGGGCTTCCCAATCAAAAATACACCAGGATCTAGAGTAATGCTGTCCATCTGAACCCAAGTACACCAAGATCATGGTGTATTTCGCCCTCCTGGGCGAAATAAACCGGGATCCTGGTCCCTGTGGCCCCTGACATTACAAAATACACCAGGATCTGGCCCTGTGCGGCCCTGCACATTAAAAATACACCAGGATCTAGAGTAATGCTGTCCATCTGAACCCAAATACACCCAGATCCTGGTCTTTTTCTCCCTCCTGGGCAAAATAAACCGGGATCCTGGTCCCTGTGGCCCCTGACATTGCAAAATACACCAGGATCTGGCCCTGTGCGGCCCTGCACATTAAAAATACACCAGGATCTAGAGTAATGCTGTCCATCTGAACCCAAGTACACCAAGATCATGGTGTATTTCGCCCTCCTGGGCGAAATAAACCGGGATCCTGGTCCCTGTGGCCCCTGACATTGCAAAATACACCAGGATCTGGCCCTGTGCGGCCCTGCACATTAAAAATACACCAGGATCTAGAGGTGTGTTGTCCATCTGAACCCAAATACACCCAGATCCTGGTCTTTTTCTCCCTCCTGGGCGAAATAAACCGGGATCCTGGTCCCTGTGGCCCCTGACATTGCAAAATACACCAGGATCTGGCCCTGTGCGGCCCTGCAGATTAAAAATACACCAGGATCTAGAGTAATGCTGTCCATCTGAACCCAAATACACCCAGATCCTGGTCTTTTTCTCCCTCCTGGGCAAAATAAACCGGGATCCTGGTCCCTGTGGCCCCTGACATTGCAAAATACACCAGGATCTGGCCCTGTGCGGCCCTGCACATTAAAAATACACCAGGATCTAGAGTAATGCTGTCCATCTGAACCCAAGTACACCAAGATCATGGTGTATTTCGCCCTCCTGGGCGAAATAAACCGGGATCCTGGTCCCTGTGGCCCCTGACATTGCAAAATACACCAGGATCTGGCCCTGTGCGGCCCTGCACATTAAAAATACACCAGGATCTAGAGTAATGCTGTCCATCTGAACCCAAATACACCCAGATCCTGGTCTTTTTCTCCCTCCTGGGCGAAATAAACCGGGATCCTGGTCCCTGTGGCCCCTGACATTGCAAAATACACCAGGATCTGGCCCTGTGCGGCCCTGCAGATTAAAAATACACCAGGATCTAGAGGTATGCTGTCCATCTGAACCCAAATACACCCAGATCCTGGTCTTTTTCGCCCTCCTGTGCGAAATAAACAAGGATCCTGGTACTTGTGGCCCCTGACATTGCAACATACACCAGGATCTGGCCGTGTGCGGCCCTGCAGATTAAAAATACACCAGGATCTAGAGGTATGCTGTCCATCTGAACCCAAATACACCCAGATCCTGGTCTTTTTCGCCCTCCTGTGCGAAATAAACAAGGATCCTGGTACTTGTGGCCCCTGACATTGCAACATACACCAGGATCTGGCCGTGTGCGGCCCTGCAGATTAAAAATACACCAGGATCTAGAGGTATGCTGTCCATCTGAACCCAAATACACCCAGATCCTGGTCTTTTTCGCCCTCCTGTGCGAAATAAACAAGGATCCTGGTACTTGTGGCCCCTGACATTGCAACATACACCAGGATCTGGCCGTGTGCGGCCCTGCAGATTAAAAATACACCAGGCTCTAGAGGTATGCTGTCCATCTGAACCCAAATACACCCAGATCCTGGTCTTTTTCGCCCTCCTGTGCGAAATAAACAAGGATCCTGGTACTTGTGGCCCCTGACATTGCAAAATACACCAGGATCTGGCCGTGTGCGGCCGTGCAGATCAAAAATACACCAGGAGGGACGGTGTAAAAACCGGATACAGCGGGGTCCTCGGGATCTTCCCGGATTCGATCACAAACCTTTTCAAAGTTAATTTTTTTTTCGGCAGTCGTTTACATACGGACATTTTACATGTATTACACGAATTTTTTTTTCTTTTTTCTGTTGATTCTATTTAGCGCTACAGATTATTGATTATTCTCCCTGACCCTCCCATTTGCGCACAATCTTGTCCACCTTAAAAGGTGCGAGCCCCCGTACTGGTTCCTCTCCGCAGGAAGGTAATGTCACGTCACAGGGGGCGGGACTTAGCAGGATCTGTTTTTCTCGGAGGTTGAATAAAACAGGATACGGGTTCTTCCTATGTAGACCACTAAAGCCAGTAGGTGGAGCTTGCCTGGACTAGACTGAGCATGCCACCATTTTAGTTCACCAAAACAATAAAAAACTCTCCTTTAATTGGAGCACATGGAATCACATCTTCATCTCATCTGTCATGTAGATGTTGACATTTTAGATATACAAATGGATTATTCTATTTTTAGGCATATTTCAGGGACAAGTGATTTTATAACTCAAAAGAAAAATAAATATTTTATTTCATGCAGATCTCTTTTGCTTAAACATAACTAAGGCCCTCATGATCAAAAGCAAACTCCGGCGCTAGAGGCTGTTAACGCCATACTAGCGGCAGAGTTTGCTGCCGACCCATGATCAGAGCCCTCGAGCGCCTGAAACAACGCACTTGAGGGCTCTTAGCGCAAGTAGCTTGCAAATGCATGCTAATCAGCGCTTAATGCATTCATCCCCCAATGATCAGCGTCCAGCGCGCCAAAATCAACGCCAGTTCCGAGCTGGCGTTATATTTTGCGGATCATTGGGGAGGAATGGTGAGCCCTGTCCAGCATGCAGTTGTATGCTGGCAGGCCCCCGTTCCCCCCAAAGCAAACGCGAACAGGGGGCTGGAGGTCCGGCCCCCCCCCCCCCCCCCGATGATCCCCCCCCCCATGTTCAGGGAGGGCTGGAGATCCGGTGGGTCTCCAACCCCCCCCCCCCCCCCCCCAAAACACCCAGAAATTGTGAAGTGGCCGCCTCCGGCCAAACGCTCTCCCACCCAGCGACAGGGGGTGGGGGCTGGAGGTCCGGTGGACCTCCAGCCCACTCCAACTCCTCCCCCCCAACGTTCTCCTTTCAATCCTTGGTGGTCCGTGGTGACAACCCCCCTCCCAGCCCCCCTACCTTTCGTTGGAGGAGGGACGCAGCCTGCCTCCCAGTCGACGCCGCCGTCGCAAAATGGTGGCGCCCAGCCCCGCTCATTGCATCCTGGGATGTGCGGGGCGGGGCGCCGCCATTTTGCGGCAGCGGCGTCGACTGGAAGAGGAGGGAGGCAGGCTGCGTCCCTCCTCCAACGAAAGGTAGGGGGGCTGGGAGGGGGTTGTCACCACGGACCACCAGGGATTGAAAGGAGAACGCTGGGGGGGAGGAGTTGGGGTGGGCTGGAGGTCCACCGGACCTCCAGCCCCCACCCCTGTCGCTGGGTGGGAGAGGGTTTGGCCGCCGGCGGCCATGACATTTTCTGGAGGTTTGAGGGGGGGGGGGCTGGGGACCCACCGGACCTCCAGCCCCCGTTGTTCGGGCCTCGGGGCAGGCTGTTTGACAGGTTTGGGCTTTTGACAGCCCAGACCTGTCAAACAAGTGCGGGAGGATTGTGCTGAGCGCATGCTCGGCACAATTCGCCCGCACTTCTACATGATAATCAAAGATAATTGCGCTGCTTAGATTTGCATGCATTATCTTTGATCATCTACAGTATGCAGTAAAGCCCTGCGCTGTTCCAGCGCTATTTTTAGAGCGCTGTTCGGAACAGCGTGGGGCTTTGGATCAAGAGGGCCTAAATGAGCTAGAAGCCCCTAATGCAGTCCATAGGTTTTCTTATGTTCTGTTCGTGTCATGACTTATACTGTACCAAAACAGAAATCTCTTATCTCTATCTGTTCGATAATTGTGAACACTATTCACCCTAAAAAGTTGTTATGTGGCTGTACAGGAGGAATTGTGATATTGAATAAAGCGAAAGATACATATCTGTAGCAGGTATTCTCCGAGGACAGCTGGCTGATTGTTCTCACATGTGGGTGACGTCCACGGCAGCCCCCTCCAACCGGAAGAGTTTCCCTAGCAAACTTCAAAAGTCTCGCGGGAGGTCCCGCGCGCGGGGCACGCCCAATGCATATGTGCAGCTGTCTTCCCGCCTGTGTGCGACCGCTCCCGCACAGTTAAGTGAATAGCAAAATTAGAGGAAGAAGTACAACTCCAAAGGGGAGGAAGGAGGGTTGGTGAGAACAATCAGCCTGCTGTCCTTGGAGAATACCTGCTACAGGTATGTATCTTTTTTTTTCGCCAAGGACAAGCAGGCTGCTTGTTCTCACATGTGGGGTATGCCTAGCACCCAGGCTCACTCAAAACAACAAACTGGGTCAATTGGCCCTTGCAACGGCGAGGACATAACAGTAATTGACTTACGAAGAACAACTAACTGAGAGTGCAGCCTGAACAGAATAAAACAGGGCCTAGGGGAGTGGAGTTGGATTCTAAACCCCCGAACAGATTCTTCAGCACCGACTGCCCAAACCGACTGTCATGTCTGGTATCCTGCTGGAGCCAGTAATGAGATGTGAATGTGTGGACTGATGATCACGTCGCAGCCTTGCAAATCTCTTCAATAGTGGCTGACTTCAAAGTGGGCCACTGACGCTGCCATGGCTCGAACACTATGAGCTGTGACATGACCCTCCAGAGTCAGCCCAGCTTGGGCATAAGTGAAGGAAATGCAATCTGCTAGCCAATTTGAGATGGTGCATTTCCCGACATCAATCCCCTTTCTATTGGGGTCAAAAGAAACAAACATTTGGGCGGACTGTCTGTGGGGGCTTGTCCGCTCCAGATAGAAGGCCAATGCTCTGTTGCAGTCCAATGTGTGCAACTGACGTTCAGCAGGGCGGGTATGCGGACGGGGAAAAAATGTTGGCAAGACAATTGACTAGTTCAGATGCAACTCCGACACCACCTTTGGCAGGAACTTAGGGTGAGTGTGGAGGACTACTCTGTTATGATGGAATTTGATATAGGGAGCATGGGCTACCAAAGCTTGAAGCTCACTGACTCTACGAGCTGAAGTAACAGCCACCAAGAAAATGACCTTCCAGGTCAAGTACTTCAGATCGTTCTGAGTGATGAGGGTTGGAAAACACTCCGATCTCCACAGTTCTTCTGAAGACAACTCCAGAAGAAGAGGGAACCAGATCTGATGGGGCCAAAAGGGCGCAATCAGAAACATGGTGCCGTGGTCCTGCTTGAGTTTCAGCAAAGTCTTCCCCAGCAAAGGTATGGGAGGATACACGTACAGAAGGCCGTTCCCCCAATGCAGGATGAAGGCGTCCGACGCTAGCCTGTCGTGGGCCTGAAGCCTGGAACAGAACTGAGGCAGCTTGTGGTTGGCCTGAGTGGTGAAAAGATCCACCGAGGGGGTGCCCCACTCCCGGAAGATCTTGCGTTCCACGCTCAAATTGAGCGACCATTTGTGTGGTTGCAAAATTCTGCTCAACCTGTCGGCCAGACTGTTGTTTACACCTGCCAGGTATGTGGCTTGGAGAAGCATGCTGTGCCGGCGAGCACAGCGCCACATCCCGATGGCTTCCTGACACAGGGGGCAAGATCCGGTGCTCCCCGCTTGTTGATGTAATACATCGCAACCTGATTGTCTGTCCGAATTTGGATAACTTCAAAGGACAGCCGATCTCTGAAAAAGCCCATAGCGCATTCCAGACCACTCTCACTCCAGGAGGTTGATCTGCAGACCTTATTCCTGGAGGGACCATAGTACTTGAGTGTGAAGCCCATCGACATGGGCTCCCCACCCCAGGAGAGCTGCATCCGTCGTTAGCACTTTTTGCGGCTGAGGAATTTGGAAAGGGCGTCCCAAAGTCAAATTGGACCGAATCGTCCACCAGTGGAGTGAATTGCGAAAACTGGTGGGCAGTTGGATTGCATCCTCTAGATTCCCCGCAGCCTGATACCACTGGGAAGCTAGGGTCCATTGAGCTGATCTCATGTGAAGACGAACCATGGGAGTCACATGGACTGTAGAGGCCATATGGCCCAGGAGTCTCAACATCTGCCGAGCTGTGATCTGCTGAGACGCTCTGGCCCGGGAGGCGAGGGACAGGAGATTCTCCGCCCGCGCTTTGGGGAGATAGGCATGGGCCGTCTGTGAATTCAGCAGAGCTCCTATGAATTTGAGTGACTCGACTGGGCGGAGATGGGACTTCGGGTAATTTATCACAACCCCAGTAGCTCCAGAAGTTGAATAGTCACCTGCATGGACTGTAGAGCTCCTGCCTCCGAGGTGCTCTTCACCAGCCAATCGTTGAGATATGGGAACATATGCACTCCCAGCTTCGGCAGCGACACCGCAACCACTACCAGGCATTTTGTAAACACTCGTGGCGCAGAGGCGAGCCCAAAGGGTAGCATACAATACTGAAAATGCTGTGTTCCCAGATGGAATCGAAGATACTGCTTGTGAGCTGGCAGTATTGGGATGTGGGTATAAGCATCCTTTTTAAATCCAGGGAGCATGAGGTCACGTGATGCGGAGGGAGCAGTAGACATGTTTTAGAACTCCTCCGAGGTTCCCACTCGATCCTTGCCCGCCACGAACCTTCAAACACGCCACAACAAGGTACCTGGACTCCTCCGGATCAGTAAAGTTTGCATGGAACAGTTCCTCGTATCCATGCCATCTGGAACGACGAGAAAAAGCGCGAAAAGCGAGAAAGATAAAATGGCGGCACCTGGGAGCAATTCTAAGATGGCGGCCAGGTCTCCGCGCAGTGAGGCGGAGTTCTCGGCCCACCAGCTGACACAGCTTGCTTCCGCGGTGGGCACAGCGCTGGAACCGCGCTTCGCCGCACTGGAGGGGTGGCTGGTGAAATTTGATGGATTGCTAGCAGACCTTGTGAGTTGTACCGCGGAGGCAGAAAAATGGGTGTCCGATTTGGAGGATTCATGGCAGCGGTGGGAACCGGAAGTAAAAGGCCTCAAAGCTACACTGGCTCACCAAGCAGAAATAATGGATGAGCTGGAAAACAGCGCAGCAACCTTAGACTGGTAGGACTGCCTGAAACTATTTCAGACAAGAACCTGGGTACTGTACTCAAGGAATGGCTCCCAAAGGGATTTGCGCTATCCGACGACAGCAGAGGACCTTTCTGCATTGAAAGGGCGCAAAGGACTGGGAGGCCACAGCAGAACAGCCAGCGCCCGAGAGTGGTCATCATTAAAGTTCATAATTATATCCATAAGGAAGAAATCCTGCAGGGCTATCGATTGAAAAGAGAGTCCTTAACCTACGCAGGGGACCAGATCAGAATTTTTCAGGACTATTCAGCTAGCGTACAAGAAAAAAGGCGGAAATTACACCCGATCTGCACAGCGCTGATTGGCAAGAAAGCCTGCTTTATGCTACCATACCCAGCTGCTTTGAAAATACAGCATGAGGGGAAATGGATCTCCTTCACATCCGACCAATTGGCTCTGCAGTTTGTGAATTGGGAACTGAAGGGATCCGTGAGTCCAACCTGACGCCCCACCACTTTACTCCCTGTTTGATGGGGATGGAGGTTTTTGTGGGTTTGTTGTGGTCGGGGGCTGACTTGCATTGCAGACTTTGAGTGGTGAAGGTTAAGTAATTTCTATTAAAGATGCTGAGGAGTCTGAGGCAGGGGCGTATCTGCGTGGGGCCACAGGGGCCTGGGCCCCTGCAGATTTCGCCCTGGACCCCCCTACTGCTGTTAACCCTCCCCCGCCTTCCGCCGTCAACCCTTTCCCCGCCTACCGCCGTGACTTACCCCCGAAGTCCGCTTCCTCCTGCTGGTTTTTTAAAATATTTACTTCAGCTGGCGGGGGACCCCAACCACCGCCAGCCCAGCCGAGGTCTTGTTTAAGTTCTTCATCCTCGTGCTGTGAAAGCTGCATCCTTCCAGTTGGATGGAGTCTGACGTCGCAGCACGTTGACGTCCTGCACGTACAACGTGCTGCGACGTCAGACTCCGTCCAACTGGAAGGATGCAGCTTTCACAGCACGAGGATGAAGAACTTAAACAAGACCTCGGCTGGGCTGGCGGTGGTTGGGGTCCCCCGCCAGCTGAAGTAAATATTTAAAAAACCAGCAAGAGGAAGCGGACTTCGGGGGTAGGTGACGGCGGTAGGCGGGGAAAGGGTTGACGGCGGAAGGCGGGGGAGGGTTAACGGCAGTAGGGGGGGCTATAATGTGCCCCCTCACTCTAGCCCCTGCCCCCCCTACCGCCGAACCTCAGACACACCCCTGGTCTGAGGGCAGAGGGGACGCCTCAGTTAGAGGCTACCAGAGGAGCTCCAGTTCCCGTTTCTCCTGATTTGGAGACGGAGGGTCAGGGTGAGTGTTTCTCCCCGGAGTTTGTGCTTTTATGCTGAAAAGAGCTCTGCCGCATGTGTCTGCCACTACGATGCTACCTGGTTTCCCCCCGGGTGTTGATAGCCTGGGGCTGGCTGATTCCCCCGAGTGTTGGAAGGACGCAAAACATTGACGGGTAAATTCCCCGTCGGAGAGTGGTGCACTTCCCTCCCCCCCCCCTCCCCCCGTGGTCGGGCTGTGGGGATTCTGAGGGTTCTGGCAGGGCCTCTTGGTCTGAAGAGCCAGAGGAAAGTACTGGTTTGCCATGATCTGGATGATCCCAATGCGGTGAGGATTTTTCACCGCGATGAGCTGCCAGCGCTCATTTCTGCCGCCTTGCAGGCCCTCTCTATTGATGATCCTGCCAAGGGCGAGGACTTCTCTGGGGATCCGGGGATGGTGAGTACTAAGAAGCCTGCTCGAGCCTTTCCTGTGCATGACTCCATCCAAGAGCTTATTCAGCTCATTGGTCTGAACCCGAAGGGCCTTTGAAAGTGGCCAGGGCTATGGGTCAGTTTTTCCCTCTAAGTGAGGAGCACTTGGCCCCTTTGGGGATGCCTAAAGTGGACGCACTGGTCACAGCGGTGACTAAAAAGACCACCCTCCCCGTAGAGGGCGGGGTTGCCCTGAAAGACATTCAGGACCGGTGGCTTTTATCCACATTGAAACAGTCATTTGAAATCTCGGGCCTTGCCTTAAGGGCGTCTATATGCAGTTCTTATGCTGCCCGGGCCTCCCTCTCTTGGTTACAACAGGAAGTGGCACAGCCCACGGATGGTGCGGAGTCCCACTCTGAGGTTGTACCGTGGATGGAGTCGGCCCTGTCATTTTTAGCTTATGCCCTCTGATCTGATCAGGGCTTCGGCTAAACAGATGTCTAGGGCGGTTGTGGCCCGCCGCCTTCTATGGCTACGGCATTGGGTGGCTGATATGGCCTCTAAGCACAGGCGGGTGAAGCTTCCTTTTCGGGGCCACCTGTTATTCGTAGAGGAGCTGGAGAAGATTGTGAAAGCCGTGGGGGACCCTTAACCCCAGCGCTTACCCGAGGATAGGCCGCGGCCTTCTTCCAAGGGTGCTGTGTGGCCCTCCTCTTCAAGACCTCGCTTCTGTGAAGCTCGCAGGTATCACCCGGGGTGCTCTGCTGGGGTTTCTCAACGTGCCCGTTTTCAGCAGAGGAACTCCTTTCGCTCAGACAAGCGTTCCACAGCGGTCGGTTCTCAGCCTGGAGTGCAACGGTGGCCCTCTCAATGATGGCGCACCGGTTCATTCCTCGATTCCTGCAGTAGGAGGATGGGTTTCCCTCTCTCTCGAGGAATGCACCAAGATTTCCTCAGATCATGGGTCTTGGACCTGATCAGAGAAGGGTACCGATTGGAATGCAGCGTCCCGGTGATAGACGTGTTTGTGAGTCCCGATGCGGTACTGCCATCAAACGGGCGGCGGTAGGGAAGACCTTACAAGTCTTGTTGCACCTTGGAGCGGTGATCCCTGTGCCTCCTGCTGAACGCGACTGCGGTCCTACTCTACTTCCATTACTTTGTGGTGCCTCGAA
>NW_021962988.1:0-14882 GCF_901765095.1 Microcaecilia unicolor
AGTAGGGTTGAATGGTCATTATTCCCGATGGAGAAGGGTAGTTAATGGGGTCCCTCAGGGGTCTGTGCTGGGACCGCTGCTTTTTAACATATTTATAAATGACCTTGAGATGGGAGTAACTAGTGAGGTAATTAAATTCACAGATAACACAAAGTTATCCAGGGTCGTCTCGTCGCGGGAGGAGTGTGAAAGATTACAAGAGGACCTAGTGAGACTGGGGGATTGGGCGTCCAAATGGCAGATGAAGTTCAACGTTGACAAGTGCAAAGTGATGCACGTGGGAAGGAGGAACCCGAATTACGGCTATGTCATGCAAGGTTCCGCTTTAGGAGTTACGGACCAAGAAAGGGATCTGGGAGTCATCGTGGATAGGACATTGAAATCTTCCGCTCAATGTGCTGCGGCAGCTAAGAAGGCGAACAGAATGTTGAGTATTATTAGAAAAGGGATGGAAAACAAGCATGAGGATGTTATAATGCCGTTATATCGCTCCATGGTGCGACCGCACCTGGAGTATTGTGTTCAGTTCTGGTTGCCTCATCTCAAAAAAGATATAAAGGAACTGGAGAAGGTGCAGAGAAGGGCGACGAAAATGATAAAAGGGATGGGACGACTACCTTATGAGGAGAGGTTAAGAAGGCTAGGACTCTTTAGCCTGGAGAAAAGGCGGCTGAGGGGTGATATGATAGAGGTCTACAAAATAATGAGTGGGGTAGAGCGGACAGATGTGAAGAGTTTGTTTACGCTTTCTAACAATAATAGAACTAGGGGATACAAGATGAAATTAGAATGTGGTAGGTTTAAAACAAATTGGAGAAAGTTTTTCTTTACTCAGCGCGTGGTTAGACTCTGGAACTCATTGCCAGAGAAGGTAGTGACGGCAGCTGGCCTTGCTGAGTTTTAAAGGGGGTCTGGACAGATTCCTGAAGGAAAAGTCCATTGATCGTTATTAAATTTGGGGGTTTTGCCAGGTTCTTGGGGCCTGGATTGGCCGCTGTAGGAGAAGGAGTGCTGGGCTTGATGGACCTTTGGTCTTTTCCCAGCGTGGCAGTGCTTATGTACTTATGTACTATTCCTTTGAAACAATAAGCTATCTCAGTAGAAGTTGCATACCATTTGGGGTTTGGGGTGGGTTATGCAAAGTGGCAGGGCTATACAAAAGGAATTTAGGTGGGGCTATGATGTCACATTTGATGATATCATCAAAAGAGGTGTGGCTAGGACGGAGAGCAGGCATGGCTTGGGTGGAGAGTGGGAAGGCTAAGGTAAAACCTCAATTCTGCTTGGCTGAGAACCTGGAAATGGGTGTGGTACTTGTCAAAATCAATTTTATGATTTTCATATTGATTTCCTATTGAAACAAGGTGCTCACTGGATTACAGCAGAGGATATTAAAAATACTGTGACCTGGATATAATATGAACATGATCAATGACTGGGACTACTTCTTCATTATTTTACCAATTATAGACATCCAATCTTCACAACCTGGAATCTCCTTGCGTTCAATTGAAATGGTCTAAGACTATAAACCGGAGTAATTGGTAGAAAGATGGGGTTTGGGATTTAAGCCAATAGATAGAAGATACGTGGAGGGGCATAATCGAACGTGAACGCCTATCTCCATGGGCGTCTATCTCCGAAAACGGGTACGTGAAGAGGCGGGACAGACCGTATTTTTGAAAAAATGGACGTTTTTGAGCTGGGCGTTTGTTTTTTTTAGCGATAATGGAAAAAAACCCGCCCAGCTCAAAAACATCCTAATCCAAGCCATTTGGTCATGGGAGGGGCCACGATTCGTAGTACACTCGCCCCCCTGATATGCCAGGACACCAACTGGGCACCCTAGAGGTCAGTGCGGTGGACTTCAGAAACAGCTCCCACATGCATAGGTCCCTTACCATGGGTGCTGAGCACCCAACCCCCTCCCCCAAACCCACTACCCACAAATGTACAACACTACCATAGCTCTTAGGGGTGAAGGGGGCACCTACATGTGGGTACAGTGGGTTTTGGAGACCTCCCATTTACCAGCACAAGTGTTACAGGTAGGGGGGATGGGCCTGGGTCCACCTGCCTGAAGTGCACTGCGGTACCCACTAAAAGTGCTCCAGGGGCCTGCATACACGCAGGCCTCTAGGACTTGTTGCTGCTATATAACATTGGCACAGCAGTTGACACCTGAAGACTAATCTCTTTGAAAACGTCCTTTATTGGAATAAGCACGCTTACTCACAGTTAAGTGCAGATCAGAGGTTGTGCCCCACTGGCAAAGAGTCTCCCTGGTACTGAGATGAGCAGTAGGTCAGAGCTGGCAGAATACTGTACAATGCCATCTTTCAGCTACATTCAAGGTAAGAACTAAGTTCTGTAACGTGGCTAACACGTAAAAGAGATCTAAAACTGGCTTACAAAAATGGCCACTACCTCATGGACTACCGGAAACAAAACAGGGTGACCCAGTAAGCAGGGGGGAAAGCAGCATGGGAGTAGAGCCTACCAACTACCAACATCGTGAGCATGTGGCACAAGCTAGTGGAATCACGGAGCCCAATACCCTACACCCACCACAATGCATTGCTGATGTGACTCTGCAGTGCCCTTAACAGAAAAGGTGTCACACTCACCCGAGAGCCACATCAAAACCAGGGAAAGGCTGTCAGAGGATAGAACACATTCTGCTGTCATGGAGGTGGGTACGGAATGTGAGGCTGGCATACAGGCTGGAAAAAAAGTTTTTAAAGTGGGGTTTTTTTGGTGGGAGGGGGTTAGTGACCACTGGGGGAGTCTGGGGAGGTCATCCCCAATTCCTTCCGGTGGTCATCTGGTCAGTTTGGGCATTTTTTTGGGACTTGTTCTTGAAAAAAAAGGGTCCAAAAAAAGTGACCCAAAATCGCGGTAAAAACGCCTTTTTTTCGATTATCAGCTAAAGACACCCATCTCTCCTCGGCTGATAACCACGCCCCAGTCCCGCCTCCACCATGCCTCCGACACGCCCCCATCAACTTTATTTGTTTCCGTGACGGAGTGCAGTTGGAAACACCCAAAATCGGCTTTCGATTATACTGATTTGGGCGCCTTTGCGAGAAAAACGCCCATCTCCCGATTTGGGTCGAAATATAGGCGTTTTTTTCTTTCGATTATAAGCTGGATCGTGATTACTTTCGAATCCCTGCGTGATAAGTATAAACTACCATCAAAATATTACTATCAGTGGATACAGCTTCATCATTGTTTCTCCTCAGCTTTAAAAGACTTATCTATTCTTAACCCGGAACCCAGTAGCAAAACCTTATGTAAGCAGATTGTTGATCTACCTAGATTTGCTTCAAAATGGTCTAAGATATTTCAAAATTTACCAGACCATCTGGAGCAGAATCTGCCTGGGAACTGGAATTCAAAGTTTCTTTAACACCTGCATAAGGCGCTATGGACTCCTTATAAGCTTTCAAAAATATCTACTTCTAAGTCTCAGAAATGTTGGTCTTGTGATAAGAACAAAGGAACTCCATCACACGTATTATAGTGATTATTTAAAGATCTTTTAGAAGAATGTATGAAATACTGTTGAACGTATACTTATATTAAGGAGCTATTAACATATCATATTTTGATCCTTGGATCTATTGGGTTTCAGTCTGGAATTAATGATGATAAGGTGAAATTATTGAAAGAGTTGTTAGTATTAGCCATCAAATCCATATTACAGTGTTAGAAAATCTATCTAAAGTTGAGTATATAACATGGTGGAATACAGTGTGCATAACTGCGAAATATGAACATGTGGCTGCCAAAAACTGTAATTCTATCAGATCATTTGAAAAGATGTGGGCTCCTTTGCCAGAATACTGTAAATTACCTTAGTCTATCAGTTATTTCCTGAACATACATACATAACTGTTATTTAATTTATAGTAATACAATTAACTTTACTAATAGCATCCTCAGTTTCATAGTTTTAAGACTTCTTGGACCATTCCAAACAGCCTAATTGCTATATCTAAAGGATATATTTTGTATTCTACATTTCTTTTTTTTTTTTTTTATCTTTTTATTAAAGTTAACAATTTTCAGAGCATACATTAACGCGTATTGACAGTGTATGCCATACATTATGCAGTACCCAAATAAAAAAAAAAAAAAAAAAAACATTAAACCCCCCGAACTCCCCCCTCCCCCCCCTCAGGAACACATCCTCAAAAGGTTACACATTGTTTTGCCACCAAGATCACCAAATATACTCCTCATTCTGTAAGCCCTCGCCACTCTACATAAGTGGACCAGGTTTTAAGAAATCTCATCATTCCTCCTCTTCGCATGGCAGTCAATTTATCCATCATACAGCAATAGTCCACCTTAGTGAGCACTTGGTCCACAGTGGGTAGTGTCTGTTGTTTCCAGTACTTTGCAATTAAAGTCCTGGCTGCTGTAACAATATATCGTAAAAGTGCTGAGCAGGAGCCTTTACTCTCTTTTGCAACTAAATTTAACAGACATATGTCAGCCTCCAACTTTATCACCAGCCCCATCCCGCTCTGCAGTCTGGACTGTAAGTCCTGCCAGAACTGCTGTATCATTGGGCAATCCCACCAGATATGCCAGAATGTACCCTCTGCCCCGCACCTACGCCAGCAGAGTGCCGATCCATTTTTAAAAATGCGGAAAAGTCGGCTCGGGGTCATATACCATTGATACAACATCTTATACCCATTTTCCAGTAAAGGAGTAGCTACTGAAAATGCCAATAAACGTTTAAATATTCTTTTCCAGACCTGTGGATCATATGTGGCACCCAGTGTCGTCTCCCACTTCTTAATGTATTTGCCCAGTGGTTGGGTCTTATGTAACAGAGCTCTGTAAATGCGGGATATCCCCCCTTTACCTTCCCCTGATCTGATGGCTAACTCAAGCTCTGTGTCTGCAAGGGATAAGTCCTCTCTCGCTTTTCTCTGTATAAAGTCTCTAATCTGCATGTACGAGAAGTAATCTTTGTCCCCTAACCCAAATTCTTCCTGGAGTGTGTGAAATGAATGACATTTCCATCTTCCCATATTTGGCCCAATAAGCGCAACGAGGCTGCAGACCAATGTCTATATACCCCATCTATCCGACCTGGAGTGAAGTCGGTTGCAAAAATGATAGGGGTCATCACATGATATTTACGCCCAGGGAACCATGCCGCTCTACATCTAACCCATTCCCCAGGATCACCCCCATCGGACCCGTATTTCCGACATAAGGTCTCGTATGAGCGGTAAGGGGAGCCACGCTACTGCCCATATTGGCACCCCTTTTAAGCCCCATTGCGCATCGTAGGTCCACCGCTTATTCGGGCCTCTCTGTACTGTGGATAGCATCTGAAATAGGGCAGCTCTATATATAGGCTAAAGTTGGGCACTCCCATACCCCCATCTTTCCGTAGTTGAAAGAGGACACTACGAGCCACTCGAGGAGGTCTTCTACGCCAGATAAAGGCGAACACTTTCTTATGAAGAGTGTGAAAAAATGTGTATGGTATATGAACTGGCACTGCCATAAACAGATACAGGAGTTTGGGGAGTAGTGTCATCTTAACCGCTGCTATTCTACCCATCCATGACATGTGTAACCCTCCCCATCTGTCCAATTCTTGCAAAAGTTCGCGTAGTTTAGGTAAAAAGTTCTCTCGAAATAGGTCCCCAGTGTCTGGCGTTAAATTAACCCCCAAGTATCTAATATACTGGGGACCAGAGAAGATGGAAGGAGGTTTGTAGCTGTTCCTGTAGCTCATTCGGGCACTGTATGGGCATGATCTCAGACTTCTGCATATTAATTTTGAGACCCGCCACCTGACCGTATCCCTGAATTATCTGCATTACAGCTTGCAACGATATCTCAGGTTGCGACAGTGTCAGCAGTATATCATCTGCATAAAGCAGTAGTTTGGTTTCATGCCTCCCAATTCTAATGCCTTGTACTGTAACTTCTGCTCGGATCAAGATTGCTAGTGGTTCCATGGCTAGTGCGAACAGTAATGGGGAGAGGGCACATCCCTGTCTTGTACCTCTAAACAATTCAAAGGCTCTGTTGTCGTGTCATTAATTCGCAGCCGACTCATCGGCCGTTGGTAGAGCGCCGTGACCCAGCTTAAGTATTGCCCGCCAATTCCAACCTTCCGTAGCAGTTCAAACAGGAAGGGCCACAGCACTCTATCAAACGCCTTCTCGGCATCCAGTGACACAAACACTGCCGGATGTCCCAATTGTTTAATTCTATCCAATAGATATTGTGCTCGCCTGGTATTGTCGAAGGTCTGTCTATTTGCTATGAACCCGGCTTGGTCCTCGTGAACCAGATATGGGAGTACTTTCTGCAGTCGGGCAGCCAAGATGGTGGTCAATATTTTATAGTCAGTCCCCAGCAGGGAAATAGGCCTATATGAGCACAACTTTGTGGGTCTTTATGTGGCTTTAATAATAAAACCACCTCAGCTAGGCGCCAAGATCTTGGGAGCCCGGTGTCAGCCTGTATAGTATTAAATACTCTAAGTAGAATTGGTGCCAATAACGAGTTAAAACATTTATAGAATCGGTTATTATACCCATCTGCTCCTGGAGCTTTACCACTAGGCAGACCCTTGATTGCTGATGTCACCTCTTCTAGCTCTATGGGGGCAGATAGCATCTCATAATCATTCCCCCTAAGAGTTGGCATATCTATGTTACTCAGATAGGCCCGAATGGCCTCCTCCTCCATCCCCTCCTCTGGGCTATAGAGTCTCTGATAGTATTCCACAAAGAGTCTCTTAATCTCTGCCGGTTGATCCCAAAGCCGCCCATCCTCTGTTCTCACTCTACTAATGACATTCCTTTGCCTTAACTGTCTTAATTTATATGCTAGTAATTTACTAGCTTTGTTATTGAATTCATAGAATTCCTGTTGTGTCTTCTGCATCTGCTCTTTAATAACTTTGAGGTCCAAGTCCAGCAATTGCACCCTAGCTCTGTGCAGTTCCTCTTGCTGGCTCGGGGAGGCCTGATTCTGTTTGGCCAATGGTCTAACCGATATTGTTTGTCTCAGGATTGTTTCTTTTCCTTATGGTCTTTCTGAATAAAGGCTTGTATAGAGATCAAGGACCCCCTAATCACTACCTTCAGGCTTTCCCATAAAATCTCTGGTGCTATGCCCGGAATATCATTAAATTGCAAAACTCCCTGATCTCTCCTGCGATTTTCTGAACAGTTTTTGGATCGTCTAATACTCTATCGGGGAGCTGCCACCTCACCTGTCTATCTTTTACTGGGAATCCCCGGAGTGTTATAGAGAGAGGGGCGTGATCCGACCATGTTCTTGTATGTATTTCTGAAGATTCCACTTGCATAGTCACACCCGTGCTCCCCATCCACATATCTATTCTTGAATAGGAATCATGGGGAGCCGAGAAGCATGTATAGTCCCTCTCTCCCCCATGTAACACCCTCCACATATCCACCAGGCCCCATTGATTTAAGAACTGAAGCAAGTTATCCCGATCTGATTGTGCATAATTCGCTGTCCCACTAGAGTTGTCTAAAGAGGGGTCCATCGTCAAATTAAAGTCCCCTCCCAGCAAAAGCTCCCCTTGCACGCTGCGTGACAGCTGAGCGCTCAGTGTCTCAAAAAAGGCTCCTTGCGCGTGGTTCGGGGCATAAATGTTGACCAAGGTGTAGGTATGACCCCCGAGGCTCCCCACCACAATCACAAACCTGCCCCCCACATCTCTCTTGACCATTTGTATTTCCCATTGGTGCCCTTGTTTAAATAGTATCCCCACACCCGCTGTTTTTGCTGGTTGCCTATTAGATGCCAGGAATTGGTGAGGGTATCTAGAGTGCTGTAGCAGATGTTCGTGTCGGGGTAACAGGTGTGTTTCCTGTATAAAGAGCACTTCTGCCTTCACCCTTGTGCCTCTCGAAAAAGCCTCCTACGTTTTAGAGGAGAGTTAGACCTCGTACATTGAATGATAAGCATGTAAACCCAGTCATGGTGGGGCCTTATCTATAAGTCTATCAGCCTTCCTCCTGATCTGTTGCAACTTATCTAAACAGTGTGTAGTGATATCAGTTTCCTGAGAGAACCCCGAAACCCATCCCCCTCCCTCCTCCCTTCCCCTCTCCTTCTTTAACCGATGGGAAAACTGTATCCCACCTCCTAAATTGTGAGAACGGTGACTACCCATTCGCCAGCAGATATCCCAGTGTCCCATGTCCTTGTTTATAACTACATTCTTATCTCCCTTACTTTCCCCATACATATCAACTCGTGAGCACACACATCACAGCAACCAAACCTTGAGCCTCAATGTTCATAATACAGCAGTCAAGTTATATTAAATCGTGCTGATGTCAGCTGCTTCTCAGATTGTTGTCTAGTGAGGCGTCCCTTGCCTCTCGCCACTCGCGTCCAGCGTTGTCTTATCGGGCGTGCATCCCCTTCCACTCTGGTCTGTTCCTCCGGGGGCCTCCGGGGTGCCTCTACTTCTGGCCATTTAGCCCGAGCTTCCTCCGCAGTAGTAACCCTGTGCCATTTTCCATCTTGGTTATATGTCAAAGCAAAAGGGTGCTGCCATCTGTAAGGTATTCCTTTATCTCGCAAGTATCTGGTATAGTTCCGCAGTTCCGCCCGTCGTTTTAAAGTGGCAGGGGCAAGGTCTTGATATATTTCAATAGGGAAGGATTCCCAATGCACCACTTCCAATTTCCGTGCCTTACGGAGGATAGCTTCCTTTGTTTTATATTCCGTGAAGCATGCAATAATGTCCCGGGGCACATTAGCTTTCGTGCGTGCCAGCATTCTATGCGCTCTGTCTATTTTGATCATGGAGGGCGTCATTTCTTGCCCCTCTTCTGATAGCAGCATACTCGCAATTTGCTGTATGGTCTGTTCGCAGTTCACGTATTCAGCTTGCTCCGGTATGCCTCTGAATCGTAAATTAGCTCTCCTCCCTCGATTTTCTAGGTCTTCCACCTTCTCACTCAGGGACCTGCACATGGCCTGTTGCGCTTCCAGCGTCAGTTCGACGGAGCTCAGGGCTTCCTGCTGGCTCTCCATTTGTTCATCCAGCTCCTCTACGCGGTGTCCCATCTCGGAGACCTCGCCCCGGAGCTCAGCTGCTAGGGTCGCGAAATCTTCGCGGACCCCTTTAATATCCGCTCGGATCACCTCCAGCAGTGCCCAGAAGTCTTTTGCAGAGAGTTCCCCCTCCACCGCAATATCTACTGGAGATCTATCGCGTCGGGCCTTGTCTGCTTTCCCGCTTTCTTCCGCGGGCGCCATCTTGTCCGCCATCTGCAGTGGCCGGTAAGAAAAGTCTTTTAAAGATTTGCGGGGTCCAGACGCCTCTTTGCCTGCCATCCCCGTGCTCCGCAGCTCCTCTAATGCTCACTAAGACCGATCGTGTGCTCCGATTTCGCCACCTGTAGTTATATATTATTGATCTTCGTTACTGGCGTGTGGAGCTGTTCTCTCACACAGCCATCGCTCAGCGTGACGTCACCGCTCCCCCGTATTCTACATTTCTATTTGTATTTCACACTCACGTGTTATACTTTTTGTATAAAATTTAATAAAAGTTATTGAACTTAAATGACCCAAAGTAGTGAACTGGATTAGAAACATCTGATAGATGTCAGAGGGTGGTAGTGAATGGAATTCACTCGGTGGAAAGAAACGTGAATAGTGGAGTATCCTGAGAATCGGTATTGAGGCTGATTTTATTCAATATATTTGTGAGCGACATCGCTAAAGGGTTAGAAGGAAAAGTTTGTATTTTGCAGATGACATGAAGATTTGCAACAGAGTGGACACCCTGGAGGGAGTGGACAACATGAGAAGGGATCTAAAAAGATTTTAAAAAGAACATTAAAAACATCTTACAAAAGGCAAAACTTGGCTAAATCTGATGGAAACCTGGGCCTCAGAATCCAAACTAAAGCTAAATAAAGAAAAAACTAAATTCATGGTCATAACCAACCTATTTGACCAAAACGACTACAACAGTTTCACAATTGACAACACTTCATTTCCCATTGACAATAATCTGAAAATTCTAAGTATAATTATAGACAAACATTTGATACTCAAGTTTCCTCAGTAATCACAAAATCTTTTAGGTCTCTTTGGAAACTAAAAAGGATCAGACCCTATTTCCATCAGAAACATTCAGACTATTGGTACAATCATTAACATTATCCCAATTCGATTATTATAATGCCATTTATAAGGAGTACCTGTTGAAAAAACTCCAAACAGCTCAACACACTGCAGCCAAGTTCATATATAAAATTTCTCGTTTTGAAAGTGCTTCCCATCACTGGCTTCCCATCAAAGTGAGAATTACCTTCAAATTATGTGCTTTTATCTTTCAAATATTAAATGGCACAGCTCCAGACTATATGGTACCATTAATAAACTTACCTCAAAGAAACACTAAATATCAATATAACAAGAAATTATCTTAGACTATCCAGCTTATTTTCAAAAGAGAAAGATGCCCATATTTCGACCCAAATCGGGACATAGGCGTTTTTCTCCCGTGGGCGACCAAATCGGTATAATCGAAAGCTGATTTTGGTCATCTTCAACTGCACTCCGTCGCAGGAATGAACAAAGTTGGTGGGGGCGTGTCAGAGGCATGGTGAAGGTGGGACTGGGACGTGGTTATCGGCCGAGGAGATGAGCGTCTTTAGCTGATAATCGAAACAAGAAGGCCGTTTTGGATGAGAATTTGGTCCGCTTTATTTGGACCCTTTTTTTTCAGGTCTAAGTCCCAAAAAAGTGCCCCAACTGACCAGATGACCACCGGAGGGAATCGGGGATCACCTCCCTTGACTCCCCCAGTGGCCACTAACCCCCTCCCACCAAAAAAAAACCCCACTTTACAAACTTTTTTTCCAGCCTCTATGCCAGCCTCAAATGCCGTACCCACCTCCATGACAGCAGAATGTGTTCTATCCTCTGACAACCTTTCCCTGGTTTGATGTGGCTCTCGGGTGAGTGTGACATCTTTTCTGTTATGTGCACTGCAGAGTCACATCAGCAATGCATTGTGGTGGGTGTAGGGTATGGGCTTCATGATTCCACTAGCTTGTGTTAAATGCTCACGATGTTGGTAGTTGGTAGGCTCTGCTCCCTGGGTCAGAGTGTGCTCTGTTTTGTTTCCGGCAGTCCACTAGTGGCCATTTTTTGTAAGCCAGTTTTAGATCCCTTTCATGTGTTAGCCACGTTACAGAACTTAGTTCTTACCTTGAATGTTGCTGAAAGAGGGCATTGTACAGCATTCTGCCAGCTCTGACCTACTGCTAGTCTCAGTACCAGGGAGACTCTTTGCCAGTGGGGCATAACCTCTGATCTGCAGTTAACTGTGAGTAAACATGCTTATTCCAATAAAGGACATTTTTGAAGACATTAGTCTTCAGGTGTCAACTGGTGTGCCAAGGTTATACAGCAGCAACAAGTCCTAGAGGCCTGCGTGAATGCAGGTCCCTGGAGCACTTTTAGTGGGTACCGCAGTGCACTTCAGGCAGGCGGACCCAGGCCCATCCCCCTACCTGTAACACTTGTGCTGGTAAATGGGAGGCCTCCAAAACCCACTGTACCCACATGTAGGTGCCCCCTTCACCCCTAAGAGCCATGGTAGTGTTGTACATTTGTGGGTAGTGGGTTTTGGGGGAGGGGGTTGGGGGCTCAGCACTCGTGGTAAGGGACCTATGCATGTGGGAGCGTTGTCTGAAGTCCACCGCACTGACCTCTAGGGTGTCCAGTTGGTGTCCTGGCATATCAGGGGGCTGAGTGTACTACGAATCCTGGCCCCTCCCACAACCAAATGGCTTGGATTGGGACGTTTATGAGCTGGGCGTTTTTAGTTTCCATTATCGCTAAAAAAAACAAACGCCCAGCTCGGAAATGACTAAATTGTTATGTATCCTATACTGTTTATTGTAAGCCACATTGAACTCAAACTTGTTTGGGATAATGTGGGATATAAATGTCACAAATAAACTAAATAATAAATAAATAATAAATAATAAATAAATAAATAAAGAATAGTCTAATATTAAAATGTAATGCAAAGAATTTAGAATGATGCACATGGGGTATAGAAACCCAAAAGAGCTGTATTTGCTAGGGGATGAGAGATTGATAAAGCACAGTCCAGGAGGGGGATCTTGAGGTGACTGCTTCATTGCCTTAAGATCCTCTGACACTATGTAACAAAGTGGTGGCCATAGCCAGAAGGATGCTGGGCTGCATAGAGAGAGGCATATCCAGTAGAAGAAAGGAAGTGCGTATGCCTCTGTACAAGTCTTTGGTGAGGTCGAATTTGGAGTATTGTGTTCAGTTTTGGAAGCCATATCTTGTTAAGGACATCAAAAGACTTGAGGAGGTTCAGAGGAAGGCAACAAAATTGATAATGGAGCTTGTGCCAAAAGACATAAAAGAAGAGATTTGAAGACCTGAATTATGTATACCCTAGAGGAAAGGAGGAAAGGAGGTATTGGGGTATATTTAAAAGGTATTAATATACAAACTAATCTTTTTCAGAGATGAGGAAGTGATAGAACTAGAGGTCATGAGTTGAGGATGCAGGGTGGGAGGAACAACATCAGGAAGTACTTTTTTTCACCTGGAATGCTCTCCTGCGGGAGGTTGTGAAGACAAAAACAGTGATGGAATTCAAGAACGCTTGAGATAAACACAGAGGATCACTATATACAAAAAAGATGGAAATTAATTAAAGCAACAACACTCATAATTGGAGTGAGCTTTGATGGCAGCTTCAGAGGCTGGGAAGCAAGACCAATGCCAGGCAGATTTCTACAGTCTGGGTCCCAGAAATTGCAAAGGGATGAAGATCAAGACTGGAGTGGGCTTTGACAACTCTAGTACTTGGGAAATAAGGCCGGTGCTGGGCAGACTTCTACAGTCTGTGCCTCAGCATTGGCAGGGAGAGATAGAGATGAAGTATACCAGTGTTTAATCATGAAGAAATGGAATTTGTGCAGAGTGCCACATTCAACTTTGGCCACCTTGGATTGGATGGACCAAGCAGATCTTTATCTGCTGACATTCACTATGTTACTATTGGGCTCATTTTTGAAAGAGAAAAATGTCTAAAAAGTGGCATAGAGCAGCATTTGGATATTTTTGTGCAGTCCATCAGAAGTGTGTTCAAATCACAAGGTGGTGTGTCAGGGGCATGTTAAGGGTGGGATCTGGGTGTTCCTAACACTTGGAGGGTTTTCTGCCATAATGGAACAAAACAAAAACGTCCAGGATGTTTGGAACTAGACCTGTTTTTATAACAAATAAGACACAAAAAGGTGCCCTAAATGACCAGATGATCACTAGAGGGAATCAGGGGTGACCTCCCCTTACTCCCCAGTGGTCACTGACCCCCTCCCACCCCCAAAAATGTGATGAAAAACATTATGTATGCCACCCTCAGATGTAATACTCAGGTCCATTAGAAATGCTTGCAGGTTCTTGGATTTCTAGTGCTGGGTACAGTTCACTGCAGGCAGGTGGACCCAGGCCCCATACCCTGTTACATTTGTGGTGGAAACTGTGACCACTCACCAGAAACCCACTATACCCACAATAGATGTCCCCTTCACCTGTAAGGGCTTTTGTAGTGGTGTACAGTTGAGGGTAGTGGGGTTTGGGTGGGTTTAGGAGGGCTCAGCAGACAAGATAAGGGAGCAGTGATGAGATGTGTACCTGGGAGCATTTATATGAAGTCCACAGCAGTGCCCCGTAGGGTGCCCCAGGGCCGCCGAGAGACTGGGCCAGGCCCGGGACAAGGCCGCCCCCGGGCCCCCCCCCCCCACCGAGGTTGCTGGGCCCCCCCCCTCCACTGGGCCCTCTCTCCACCCCTGGGCCCTCTGCACTAACCTTAAGCGCCTCACCTTCGAAGGTGCAGCAAGCAGCGGCAGACCACTCCTTCCTTCTGTGTCCCGCCCTCGCGGAAGTTACGTCAGTGAGGTGCTTAAGTTCAATGCCAGGGAGCAACGGAGGGCAGGTGGGCCGGGCCCCGGGGAATTTTGTCCCCCCTGTCCCCCCCTCTCGGTGGCCCTGGGGTGCCCCATTGCTCTGCTGGGATGTCTAGGGGACCAGTCTACTAAGAATGTTTGCTTCTCCTACATTCCAATGGCTTGATTTTGTGCATTTTTCACTTGAACTTTTTTTTTTTCCAAAAATGGACTATTCTTTAACGAACCCCACCATTTGACTCTCACGTTGTAGTTTGAAGTGGGACTCTAACCCACTTGCTTTTGTTGGACAGTTTTTCCTTCCCATGTCTTTTCTGTGAATTCATCCTAACTCTGTCATCCTATGTTTCTACCTTTCTTTTATTGTAATTTTTCTTGAGCTACTGTACGCCACATTGTGCCTGCGCTTGTGGGAAAATGTGGGATAGAAATGCACTAAAATAAATAATAAATAAATAAAAAGAAAAACGTCCAAAGCACAAAACCGTATTTGAAACGGTATGTTTGAAAAAAAAGATAGATGTTTTTCTTTTTTGAAAATGACCTTCTTTCCTATTCAGATTTTGGACATTATTTGCAAATAGTCCAAAATTGTACTTAAACGCCATATCAAAAATGCCCCTCTATGTTGTTTTATAAAGTTTACTGGCAGAAAAGGGATTATATAACTAGCAGGACTTATTGTTTTGCTTTGACTACATTACACTTTTTTTCTTTTTTTTTTAGATGCCTAGAATTGTATGAAAAGCAGCGGAGCAATGTCTGGGACATGGTATATAAAAACAAATACATCACCAACTTAAAGTTCCAGCGTACTGTGTACCAGCAGTCAAAGAGGGACAAGTGCTCTGGGTGCGGAGCAGAAGGTAAGTG
>NW_021962989.1:0-14915 GCF_901765095.1 Microcaecilia unicolor
AAATGCGTGAGCTCAACAGGCTTTGCTGCTCTTCCTGCTCATCGAGCCTTTCCTCTATGGTTTCTACTCTGCCACCCAGCTCTCTGAGATCCAAGCTGATAGCGTCGACGTGCTCCAGTATTTCAACCCGGGAAGCCTTTATTTCCTCTCTAATCCTTCCAGGCATTTCGCCAAGTCCGCTGGGGAGTGCTCCCTTGTAACAGCGGGACTCGGCGCCACGTGTTTAGCGGCGCTTCCGAGTCCGCCATGCCGGGTGAAGCTGGGCGCGAGAGGTTCTTCCCGGCTTGTTTCTTCGGCGCTTTATCGCTTTCCCCGCTGTGCCGCCGCCGCGGTTTTACTCATTTTGTGGAGCCCGGTGTATAGCTCGTCGCCAAATGTGGTGCTGGTCTAATTTTTTTTTTTCCAATGGCTCTTTTGGTGCTGCTTAACGGTGGGGATGTGCAGGAGCTAACAGACTAGGCAGCCATTCACCTCCGTGACGTCACTTCCTCCCTGTCTCTTCCACCTCTATGGTCCAGAAATTCCCTAGCTCCTCCCCCCTTCCTCCTTATGGTCCAGCAGCTCCCTATCCCTTCTTCCTTTCCCTCCACCCCTATGGTTCAGTAAATCCCTATCCCCTCTACACCTATGGTCAAGAAACTTTCTGTCCTCTCTCTGCCCCTCCACTTTTATGGTCCAGCAATTCTCTGTCCTCTCTTCCTTTCCCTCCACCCCCTATGATGCAGCAACTCCATGTCCTCTCTCTCTTTCTTTTCCCCCCCCTTATGGCCCAGCAGCTCCTTGTCCCCTCTCTCTCTCTCTCTCCCTTTCCCACACTTCAAAGTGAAGCTTCAGTGTTCAGCAGGGCAGCAGCTCGAAGGAAATCCAGCCTGGTGCCAAGAGAAGTGGCTACACATATCCCAGTGCCGTGCACCTTTCCAGGTTGTGTAAGTGGCAAACTGCATAGCAAAAATAAAAGCCTGCTAAGCATGGTTTAGCCCCTACACAACCCAGGAAGGAACACCGCATAAAGGTTTGTGTACCCCCATCTCCTGTGAGTCCAGCATCTCTCCCCTTCTCTTACTTACTCTCTCCATCCGCCTATGGCTTTCCATCTTCTTCCTCTCTCCCTAGTCCCTTCACCCGTAGTCTGGCATCTCTCCTATCCCCCTACCCCTGCAGATCTAGCACCTGACCCCCTCCCCCCCCCCTTCTCTCCCCCCCCCCCCCCCCACCATGGGTTCAGCACATCTCCCTTCTCCCCAATGAGTCCAGGACCTTTCTCTCTTCTTCCCTGAGTCCCCCTGGAGTCCAGAACCTGTCCTTCTCATTCCCTCAGCCCCCCATGAGTCCAGTAACTCTTCCTATAATTCCCTCAGCCTCTCCTGAGTCCAGCAACTTTCTCGTTATCCCTCAGCCCCGTGCCCTCCACCCCCCGTGTGTCCAGCACCACTTTCTCTTTATCTCTCAGGTGTTTCCTGAATCCAGCACCACTCTCACTTTTTTCCTAGCCCTCCCTTGAGACCAGCACTGCTCCTTTTCCCTCAACCCCTATCCTGAGTCCAGCACCTTCTTCTTCCCTCAACCCCCCCTTCCCAAGTCCAGCACCTCTTTGTGTATCTAAAATGTAACCTTCTACAAAACATGAAGTGAAGATGTGATTCTATAAGACCCAATGAAAGGAGAGTTTAATTTTACTTCCATTTAGTTTCAATATATTCCATCAACTTTATAACACCTGGCTTCCCAAGGCTGATTACAACAGGACATCAGACTCACAGAAACAGAAGCCTGCGTGGCCACATTGAGTGGCCTAGTGGTTAGAGTGGTGGACTTTGGTCCTGGGGAACTGGATTCGATTCCCACTGCAGGCACAGGCAGCTCCTTGTGACTCTGGGCAAGTCACTTAACCCTCCATTGCCCCAGGTACAAATAAGTACCTGTATACAATATGTAAGCCGCATTGAGCCTGCCATGAGTGGGAAAGCGCGGGGTACAAATGTAACAAAAAAAAAAATAATAATAAATAAATCCTGCAACTTGAAGTAGCGTGTTGTTTAAGCCCTGTATCGCCTCCCAAATGGAGTCCATTGTAACAACTGAAGGTCTCACTATCTCCCCGATGCTCACGGAGGGTTTGCCCCAAATACGCTCAGGGCAGGAAGCTTGCAGCGTCTGGCCTGACTGCGGAGCTGTTCCAAACAGGGACAAGCTAGCTATGGGGTCTCCACTACCAACTGTAGGGCCTCCACTTCCGGGAGTACTCGTCAGTTGTCCCGCCATAGCCAGCAGCTCTCCTCCGGGTCGCGGGGGTGTTGCTATCGGAGGGGGACTTGTTCTCTGAAAGTTAAGTCAAAATGTATTAAAATTAGTCCAATAAAAAGATTACCTTATTTACATGTTCTATTTATAAACACGTATTAACACAGCTACAATATTATATCCTAAAGCAAAAAAAAATAAAAATATATATTTTATTTACAGTTTGTTGTCTCTGGTTTCTGCTTTCCTCATCTTCTTTTCACTGTCTTCCTTACATCCAGCATCTGTCTTCGCTCTCTCTCTGCCATCCAGTGTCTGCCCTCTCTAATGTCCCTTCCATCGTCTGCCCTCTCTCTCCCTTCCATCCACATCTGCCCTCTATTTATGCCCCTTCCATCCACCATCTGCCCCAGTCTGCCATCGCCCTCTCCCTTTCATCCACATCTGCCCTCTATCTCTGCCCCTTCCATCCACCATTTGCCCCAGTCTGCCCTCTTTCTCTCTCCACCCACCATCTGCCCTTTCTCTCTGCCCCTTCAATCCGTCTGCCCTCCCTCTCCCATCCATCCAGGGTCTGCCCTCCTTCACGCTCCCCCCTTCCATCCAGGGTCTGCCCCCTCTTTTCAGCCCCCTTTATCCACCTGCCCCTAGTTCCAGCCCCAGCCCACATCTCCCACCTGCCCCCCTTTTCAGCCCCACTATTCCACCAGTCCCCAGACTTTTTCTCCCATCAGTCCCGAGCTTCAGCCCCCAGCCACTTCTCCCTGTCCCCTTTTCAGCCCCTAGTTTCAACCCCAGCCCTTTTCTCTCACCTGTCCCGAGCTTCAGCCCCAGCCAGTTCTCCCTGTCCCCTTTAAAGCCCCCAGTCCCCACAGTTTCAGCCCCTGCCCCTTTTCAGTCCCCAGTTCCAGTACTAGCCCCCTTATCCCAACTACCCTCCTTTTCAGCTCCCAGTTCCAGCCCCCTTCATCCACCACATGCCTTGCATCCCCCTTTTCAGCCCCAGACCCATTCTCCCACCTGCCCCAGGCATGGACCCATTTTCCCTCCTGCCCTCTTGTCAGGCCCCAGTTCCAGCTTCAGACCCCTTCTCCCATCTGAGCACTCCCCTTCCCAGTTCCCTTCTCCCCTCTGAGCACCCCTCCCCAATCCCCTTCTCCCCTCTGAGCACCCCTATGAGCTCCCCCACCCCTCCCCAATTCCCTTCTCCCCTCTGAGCTCCCCCTCTCCCATCTGAGCCCCCCCCCCGACCTGGTCCCGTCCCCCCTCCGTTGAGAGCCGACAGAGTCTTCTTCTCCTGCCACCACCCTGCCTTTTTTTAAAAAGTCCATGCAGCAAAGCAGGCAGCGCCTCGCATCTGCCCTGCGTGTGCTGTGAAAGCAGAAAATCGCCTCGCTGGCGTCGGGCCTTCCCTCGCTATGTCCCGCCCTCAAGGATATAGGAAGTTACCTCAGAAGAGGGTGGGACACAGCGAGGGAAGGCCCGACGCCAGCGAGGTGATTTTCTCCTTTCACACCACACGCAGGGCAAACGCGAGGCGCTGCCTGCGTCGCTGCATGGATTAAAAAAAAAAAGGCAGGGTGGTGGCAGGAGACGAGAGCTGTCGGCTCTCGACGGAGCACCACCCACCCGCTGACACCTGGGACGGACCGCCCCCAACGCCCTGCCCTTGCTACGCCACTGTGTGTAGTGCCAATTTGATGTACTCTACTCTATAATTGTAAAATAATTTACACCCTCATAACAGAGTCCCATTGACTTTCCTCCTTGCGCCAGGTCTCTGCGATGTTAGTGCTATACTCCAACTGTCCCATCTTATTTTTTAGGGTTCTAGCATTATATAGACACTTCAAACTGTGTTTTTTTTTCCTTGCATCTACAAGCTGCTTAGAAGCTGAAGGGGATAATTTGCATCTTGTACTCCTATTAAACACTCCTGGCTTTCTTTCACTATTATTGAAACCTCTCTATTGGGATTCCCTAAAGATCCTGTTTCATTAATATCCTTCAAGGATACTCTACACCGAACCATGAGCTCCTGGGTAACTGTCATCTCTGCCCCCCCCCCCCCCCCCATCCTATTTAATAAAAACCACCTCCAACGTTCTGAAGCTGACTCCGAGAAAGTGAAGCCTTGAAGCATTCGTGCTCCAGCTGTATCCATCTCCTGAAATGACGTCACGCACTTCCGTGTTCGTACACACCAATCACTGGAAGGGAATGCTGCACAATTGCCACACAACGGAACGCCTGTTACCGCTGCTGCCAGCCACCGTACACCCGACTTCGTTAAGTGAAGATGACTTTTAAAATTTGGAGGTAGGGGGCCTGGAACTGGAAGGGAGGGAGGGAGGGAGGAAGGGAGGGATGACCCTGGAACTTGGAGGGAGGGAGGGAGGGAGGGGATGACCCTGGAACTCGGAGTGAGAGAGGGAAGGAGGGGGGACGACCCCGGAACTCAGAGAGAGGGAGAGGACGACCCTGGAACTTGGAGGGAGGGAGGGAACGACCCTGGAACTCGGAGGGAGGGAGGGAGGGGACGGACGACCCTGGAACTCAGAGGGAGGGAACGACCCTGGAACTGGGAGGGACAGAGGGGGGACGACGACCCTGGAACTGGGAGGGAGGGAGGGGGGCCCATGGCACACACTCTCATTCTCACACACACACACTCTCTCACAGACACACTCGCACCCAGTCTCACTCTCTGTCACACACAGACACACTCGCACATTCACTCTCTCTCTCTCACACTCTCACACACACACATATTCAGAGGAAAACCTTGCTAGCGCCCATTTCATTTGTGTCAGAAACGGGCCTTTTTTACTAGTCATTGTATAAAAGTTGCTCTATCTTCTTTTCAATTGTTAGCATCAGCAGCCTGGAGTCCGTCCTTTCAGATCAGGCTCCGCTACCCAGTTCCTAACAAATCCAAATCCCTCAAAGCTTTGCCTGTCTCTTGGATTCTGCACATGGAACGGGGAGTGTTTCAGAGGATCTGGATTTCAGCTTTCTGCCTAAGAACCTAAATTTGTCTTCCAGGACCTCTCTCCCACATTTTCCTATGTCATTGGTACCCATTTGTACCAAGACAGCCGGCTCCTCCCCAGCACTATCTAAAATCCTATCTAGGTGATGCATGAGATACGCCAGATTCGCACCAGGCAGGCAAGTGACCATATGATCCACATGCCCACCAGCCACTCAGTTATCTTCATGCCTAATGATCGAATCACCAGCTACAACAGCTGTCCTAACCCCTTCCCTCCTGGACAAAGCTCTTGGAAATGGACACCAAACGAAGCAGATACGTATATGGAAAACAATATTTAATTGATATGGATCAATAAAAAATTAACAAGCCCGACACAGGCCGTGTTTCGCCCCACTGGGCTGCATCAGGGGCTACAAAATAAACAATCATATAACAATTAGAACAAATATAAAAACAAGTAAACATAAAAATAGATATAAAATAATAATTACATTTCATTACCATAATCTCATACTCGGCTGATACAGTTAAATAAAAATTAAAAAAATTAATTGAAATATCAAAATGATATTGTATAGAATTTAATTGTACACATTGAATAAAAAATGAATAAAAATAATATAATGTAAATCACTAAATATATATATATATCCTGTTAAACAGACATCAAATAAAACACATATTACGTTATGTTTCAACATTTTTTATTGATGACAATTCAAAAAATACACTTTCAGCAGTCTGAATATGTAGAATACAAAAATAAATGTACTCAGGAGAGTCAAATTGCTACAATCCGTCATCAAACTTTTAACATTTTATCCCCCACCCCACCCTCTCTATTTTATACTTATACGATTTTTATTGATGATCAGACATTTGGAACAGATTTATGAAAGGCAAACATTCTGTTATCATAGTGTCACATCATGTGCATTTATGTACATCATAACTGTATCATCAATTTTACTACATTTACTCCCCACCTACCCCCCCCCCCCTTTTTATATTTCCTGTATCGTTAACTTCTTACTTCATGGTATCTATTCTTTTCAAAATTCTATCACCAGACTTTACCTAATACAAGGAGTATATGTCTACTGGGTTCTCTACAAGTCACGGTTTGCTAAAATTATTTAATACAGCACTTCTGGCTTTATGAGAAATATTTTGCAGATATGGGTTCCATATATTGATAAAGTTCCTTCGTCTCTTTGGGTTGCCATGGGCAGCCCTGGCCTCCCAGAGCATTAACTCATGGAGCCTATTCCTCCAGAGCCAAACGGATGGTGGTTCCTCCTGCATCCAGTGCCTGAGTATACATTTTTCCCCACTGCATACGCCTTACAGAAGAGTGATTCCAAATTTTTATCTGAGATCCCATATGCATTGCTTTTGTTCAAAAGTACTCCTCTCCAGGATGGGAGTAGCCCTTGCCCTGATAATTTTTCAAGGTATTTCTTAAAACACATATCAAACATATAAACGGCGAGTGACCGTACTCACTCGCAAATGCGCAGTAGATACCTTCTCTGCCCCGCCCCCACGTCAATACGTCATGACGGGGGGGGGGGGCGGAACACAGAGGGTCTGTACTGCGCATTGCTGAGGGAGGGACACCGCCATCTAATGCTCCCCCAACCCGAGTCGCCGCCGCCACCCACCTTCTACCCGGTCGGGCCCTCGCTCCACTATTGAAACAGCGAGGGTCCGGGAACGCAGCACTGAGCTCTGCTGAGCTGCCGACATCGCCCTTCCTTCTTCTTCTCTGCCTCTGTCCCGCCCTCGACGACGTTACGTCACACGAGGGCGGGACAGGCAGAGAAGAAGAAGAAAGGCCGACGTCGGCAGCTCAGCAGAGCTCAGTGCTGCGTTCCCGGACCCTCGCTGTTTCAATAGCGGAGCGAGGGCCCGGCCGGGTGGAAGGTGGGTGGTGACGGCTCGGTGGGGGGGGCGTGAACTCGGAGGGGGGGGGGGGCAGCGGCAAACTCGGCGGTGGGGGCGGGCCTTTCAACCCCCCCTTCCTATAATAGCCCGTTTTTACGGGCTCAAAGTCTAGTTATGTTAATAAATAATCAAAAACTTCATAATATATTTAATATATAAATAAATGAATTAAGTAAATTGAAATAAAAAGCCAATGAAATACATGCTGCGAATATGTTTAAAGTAAATTTGACACATACCTAATTGATATCTATAAAAACATATAGTCTCCACTTGACTATATGTTTTTATAGATATCGATTAGGTATTTTTTATACAATGTGTACAATTAAGTTCTATACAATATCATTTTGATATTTCAATTAATATTTTTAATTTTTATTTAACTGTATCACCATGGTGTTCTATTACTATCAGCCGAGTATGAGATTATGGTAATGAAATGTAATTATTATTTTATATCTATTTTTATGTTTACTTGTTTTTATATTTGTTCTAATTGTTATATGATTGTTTATTTTCTAGCCCCTGATGCAGCCCAGTGGGGCGAAACACGGCCTGTGTCGGGCTTGTTAATTTTTTATTGATCCATATCAATTAAATATTGTTTTCCACATTCGTATCTGTTTCGTTTGGAGTCCATCTTGGAGTTTGCAGATCGATTACCCTGTGTTTTCTTGGACCAAAGCTCTTGGAGATACACAGTGGCGTACCAAGGGGGGGGGGCAGTGGGGGCGGTCTGCCCCGGGTGTCAGCGGGTGGGGGGGGGTGCTCCGTTGGTGCTTCGCGTCTGCCCCCGTCTCCTGTGTCCATCCTGTGCCTTTAAAGAAAAATCTGAAAAGCGGCATGGCAGGCAGCGCTTTCTGCACTGCTTGTAAAAGAAAGCAGCAAATCTCCTCTTCGACGTCTCGTCGGGTCTTCCCTCACTGGCTCCCGCCCTTGCGAAAATAGGAAGATACCTCAGAGGAGGGCGGGAGCCAGTGAGGGAAAACCCGACGCAACGTCGAAGAGGAGATTTGATGCTTTCTTTTACAAGCAGTGCAGAAAGCGCTGTCTGCCATGCCGCTTTTCAGATTTTTCTTTAAAGGCACAGGATGGACACAGGAGACGAGGGCTGTCGTCTCTCAACGAAGGTGGTAGGTGGATTGGGTCAGGGGGGCTTAGATGGGAGAGGGGGACTGCGGAGGGGGTTTCAGATGGGAGAAGGGGACTGGGGAGGGGAGGGGGGGTCTCAGATGGGAGAACAGGGGAGAAGGGGGGGGGGGGTCTCAGTTGGGAGATGGGGAAATGGGGAGAGGGGTCTCAGATGGGAGAAGGGGACGTGGGGAGGGGGGGTCTCAGATGGGAGAACAGGGGAGAAGGGGTGGGGGTCTCAGATGGGAGAAGGGGACATGGGGAGGGGGGTCTCAGATGGGAGAAGAGGGGAGAAGGAGGTGGGGGGTCTCAGATGGGAGAAGGGGACGTGGGGAGGGGGGTCTCAGATGGGAGAACAGGGGAGAAGGGGGTGGGGGTCAGATGGGAGAAGGGGACGTGGGGAGGGGGGTCTCAGATGGGAGAACAGGGGAGAAGGGGGTGGGGGGTCTCAGATGGGAGAAGGGGACATGGGGAGGGGGGGTCTCAGATGGGAGAAGAGGGGAGAAGGAGGTGGGGGGTCTCAGATGGGAGAAGGAGACGTGGGGAGGGGGGTCTCAGATGGGAGAACAGGGGAGAAGGGGGGTGGGGGTCTCAGATGGGAGAAGGGGACGTGGGGAGGGGGGTCTCAGATGGGAGAACAGGGGAGAAGGGGGTGGGGGTCTCAGATGGGAGAAGGGGACATGGGGAGGGGGTCTCAGATGGGAGAAGAGGGGAGAAGGAGGTGGGGGTCTCAGATGGGAGAAGGGGACGTGGGGAGGGGGTCTCAGATGGGAGAACAGGGGAGAAGGGGGTGGGGGGTCTCAGATGGGAGAAGGGGACAGGGGGGGGGGGGGTCTCAGATGGGAGAAGGGGAGAAGGGGGGTGGGGGTCTCAGATGGGAGAAGGGGACATGGGGAGGGGGGTCTCAGATGGGAGAACAGGGGAGAAGGGGGGTGGGGGTCTCAGATGGGAGAAGGGGATGTGGGGAGGGGGTCTCAGACGGGAGAAGAGGGGAGAAGGAGGTGGGGGTCTCAGATGGGAGAAGGGGATGTGGGGAGGGGGGTCTCAGATGGGAGAAGGGGACTGGGGTGAGAGGGGAGAAGGGGACTGAGGTGGGGAGGGGGTCTCAGATGGGAGAAGAGGGGAGAAGGGAACGGGTGGGGAAGGGGCCATGTGACAAAATGGGAGCCATGCCTGGGGCTGGTGGGAAAATGGGTCTGGGCTGAAAAGGGGTCTCTAATGCAAGGCATGTGGATAACGGGGGCTGGAACTGGGGGCTGAAAAGGAGGGTAGGTGGAATAAGGGGGCTAGTACTTGAACTGGGGGCTGAAAAGGGGACAGGGAGAAGTGGCTGGGGCTGACGCTCGGGACTGGTGAGAGAAAAGGGCTGGGGCTGAAACAGCGGACTGGTGGGATAGTAGGGCTGAAAAGGGGGGCAAGTGGGAGATGTGGGCTGGGGCTAGAACTAGGGGCAGGTGGGATTAGAGGGCTGGAACTGGGGGCTGAAAAAAGGGGCAGAGAGAGAGAGAGAGGGGACAGACCCTGGATGGATGGATGGATGGGGGGAGAGGGAGGGCAGACAGTGAATGGAACGGGGAGAGAGAGAGGGCAGATAGTGAATGGAAGGGGTAGGGAGAGAGGGCAGACATTGGATGGAGGGGACAGCAGAGAGGTTAGACACTGGATGGCAGAGAAAGAATGAAGACAGATGCTGGATGGAAGAAAGACAGTGAAAAGAAGATGAGGAAAGCAGAAACCAGAGACAACAAACTGTAAATAAAATATATATATATATTTTTTTTTTGCTTTAGGATATAGTATTGCAGCTGTGTTAATAAATGTTTATAATAGAACATGTAAATAAGGTAATCTTTTTATTGGACTAATTTTAATAAATTTTGACTAACTTTCGGAGAACAAAACCCCCTTCCTCAGGTCAGGATAGGATACTGTAACAGCACTATACTGTATTGACCTGAGGAAGAAGGTTTTGGCCTCTGACAGCTAAATGTATTAGTCCATTAAAATGGTATTATTTTATTTTCTGTATTTGTTTTATTTCTATTTGTTAATTTGTAAAGTGGTGATTGGTATTTGTTAGTTTTTTCAAATGTACATCTGCTGTCTTTATATTTTGCACAGTACTAGGGGACATTTTCTGTTTCTGTGGTGTTGCATTGTATGCAGAGTCTGGCATCGGGGGTTCAGTTTAATTTTTGTCTAAATAGAAAGTTTATGATTACTTATTCTATAGTGGATTAGGGTGTATCTGTGTTTGTGAAAAAGACATGGCTTTCGGTTGGCATTAACTGTGCAGGATCGACTATCTGTACTATTCTGTCTGGTTTCGTTTTACAATAGGTGAATTGATGTTCTAGTGCTCACTGTAGTGTTTAAGATGCTTTCTTTTCCTTGTGTAACTTGTAGAAATGACTGCTTATGGTATGGTAGAATTGGTCTATAGGTCTTGAGTGTTTTGTATTCTCGGTATGCCTAGTACTGGATTTGTGTGTGTGTGTGTGAGGGGGGGGAGGGTGTTAAAAAATGACCAGCCCCAGGTGTCAACTACCCTAGGTACACCACTGGAGATACATCCTCAGTACAAGAAGATATTGCATCCCCTGGTGGGCAGGTCCTGACTACAGGATTCTTTCCTACTTCACCAGGATGATGCTTTCCTCAATAGCATACCTAGGTTGGCTGCCACCCGGGGTGGATCACTGCTACACCCCTCCCAACGCATCACCCCTACTCGTCTCAACGCACATCACCCACCTGCTCCACGAAGAGCCTCATTCTCACCAACTGGGGGTACACGGAGCAGTACGCGCTGCTGTCAGCTCCTTCGGTCCCCTGTCCCAGATCAGGAAGTATCATCATAGTGGGCAGGGAACCGGCAGAGCTGATTGCTGCATGACTGCTCCATGCACCCCCTTGCTGCCTACACCTGGGTGGACCACCCCACCATCCAACCCTTGGCACACTATTGGCTCTTCTTTTAGGAGACCTCCATCCAAGGCAGCACAGGATCATCTAGACTAGAGGTAGGACTTCTCTACAATGTCCCTGTAGGGTTCCACAATGTACAACAATGTATCTCTCTGTCTCAATCAGTTAATAAGCAAATTAGCCCACTTAATCTGTTATGCCACTGTGGTAGGTCCTGCAGTAGTGGTTAATATGCCCTAATTCTCACTAACTAATTAATGCACATTAGTTAAAAAAGAAACACCTGGGTAGCTGAAATATGTGTTACTACAGGCATTCATGTGGGCACTGAAAAGGAAATATTTTCCAGAATTGATGAGAATGAGATACTAAGGGTAAACTGAGCTGGGTTTTCTGTAGACAATGTAGTTAAGAGACAGGTTCAAAAACTTGTCCATCTTAGTTTAGCAGATTATTGCTGCATTTTGCAGGACTGAGACGCTATTTCTGTCTATTTCGGTTCTGTTTGCAGGGTTCTGTGAGAGGGATAAACCTACTAACCGCTAACAAGTTCCTACAGAAAGAAGATCCATGTTAGAACTTATGATTTCTAGTGTAATGAGAAACTGTTGGAAAGGTTTTGTGACTGCAAGTGATTAGAAACGTTAGCTCACTTAACAGTGCAGACTTTGAAAATCTAGAGAATCGGTTTCCAGACACATCCCTCTTTGTGAGGTGTTCACAAAAATGCTTGTGCAGAAGTGAAAGTGCATATCGGCCCTCATAATAAACAGAAGTATTTTGGTGCAGTCAGTGCATTTTAGACTAGTGTAGCCAAGTGTGCTTGTGAGAAGCTACCTTCAATTTTATCAATAGGGTCTATTGCACATTTGGACAGGTTGAGCAATTTCTTACCCAGTATCAGGATATGTTCAGTCTCTCATTTCCGCTGAAGAAGAGTTTCTTGATTACTACTTGATGCAAAGTTCACATACACCACAGTATGTATGGGATAAGCCAGTCCTACAAACTGACACAGAGAACTACGGTGCAACATAGGATGGACACCATGGTGGTAATTCTGTAACTGGGCTTGATGTCAACATTCCTTGATAAAATATTGGTGCACCTACAATTTCAATGCACTACAGGGGCGTAACCAGCAGCTCATTTTGGGGAGGGGACCAGGGGTGGACTGTGAATGTTCTCGCCACTCTCCCCCCCCCCCCCCCCCACCCTATTAAAAATCTTGCCTTTGCTGGCAGGGATACCCCAGCCCTACCAGCTGAAGACATTTGGTACCTGAACCCTCTCTCTCCTTGGTGAAGTTGCCTCCAGTTCTGGAGGGGGACTGAGCCCAAAGTGGGGACCAAGGCTCTCCATAGCCACGCCATACCTATTGACCTGGTGGGTTATTGCAGCATCAGTGAAAGTCCGCCGAGATGGAGGAACAGTGAGATCCCATGAGGAAACAGTAGCAAAAACAAAGGAGTGGGAATAGACCAAGCTAATCAGAGACAAATCAGGAGATTTCAGTCAACTATAGACAAATATAGACCTTTGCAGTTCTACATGACTTTATGGAATCGCAATAACAGTACTTATGCACGGCAGCACGTGCGGGGCATGCGTCACTGCAGAAGCCTAATTATAGCATTATTCTGTGCTAGTAAATGGGCCACTCTTGGCATCTCTGCTGCTAATCTTGGATCTACCATCGAGAACTTCTAGTTCTGCTCATCTATCTCATGTATACATCAGGGCAAATAGATGATGTAACTTACATGCATATCCTTCCTTCACTTAATCGCAAACAAGCATCACTGTGTCCTTTTCTCTGAGAAAGGCATAATCAGGTGCAGGATACTGGAATTTGCACAAGGTTTGGTACCTGGACAGTTCCCAAGATCTCATAGATGAGAGTACGAGGTGAGCTGTCAGCTGAAATCCTGGCCAGAGAGGGAGGGATATTCACACTATATATGTGACTCTGAGTACAGAGTTCTCTACCTACACTCCTTTGCGCATTGTAGCCATGAAGATCGCAGTTGCTTTCCTGGTGGTGGCTCTCAGCTGCTGCTATCATGGTAAGTAACCTTTAAATTATTACAGAAATTTCCATATTTACTAAACTCCGAACATTCACAGCTCCTTCACTCCTCTGCAGATCAAGTCAGAACCTTCTCAGCTTCACATTTTATTCCGTGTATTAAAGTCAGCACAGAGGGCGATAACCTTTCCACATCTAAATTACATCCACAATTTACCACAACACGTGTAAAAGTGTGTTACACGTTATCAAAGCTGATTCTGGAAGCTTATTATATAAATGGAGGTGTCTATCCAGCTCATTTTCGAAAGTGATCGCCGGCCATCTTCCGACACAAATCAGGAGATGGCCGGCGATCTCCTGAACCCGGCCAAATCGATATAATCGAAAGCCAATTTTGACCGGCGCCAACTGCTTTCCGTCGCGGAGCCAGCAAAACATCAAGGGTGCGTGTCGGTGGGGTAGTGAAGGCAGGACGGGGGCAGGACGGGGGCGTGCTCATGAGATGGCCGGCTTCGCCCGATATTGGGGAAAAAAAAGCCAGGCTTGACAAGCATTTTGCCGGCTTTACTTTGTCCCTTTTTTTTTCACGACCAAGCTTCAAAAAGGAGGCCCAACTGACCAGATGACCACCGAAGGGAATCGGGGATCACCTCCCCTTACTCCCCCAGTGGTCACCAACCCCTTCACACCAAAAAAAAATAATTAAAACACATTTTTCCCAGTCTCTATGCCTGCTTCCTGATAGTAGTATGCAAATCCCTGGAGCAGTTTTTAGTGGGTGCAGTGCAATTTAGACAGGTGGACCCAGGCCCATCCCCCCCTACCTGTTAGACTTGTGGTGATAAATGGGAGCCCTCCAAAACCCACCCAAAACCCACTGTACCCACATGTAGGTTCCCCCCTTCACCCCTTAGGGCTATGGTAATGGTGTACAGTTGTGGGGAGTGGGTTTGGGGGGGGGGATTTGAGTAGCTAAACAACCAAGGGAAGGGAGCTATGCACCTGGGAGCTATTTTTATTTTTAAATTTTTAGAAGTGCCCCCTAGGGTGCCCGGTTGGTGTCCTGGCATGTGAGGAGGGCCAGTGCACTACAAATGCTGGCTCCTCCCACGACCAAATGCCTTGGACTTGGCCGGGTTTGAGATCGCCGGCATTATTTTCCATGATGGCCGAAAACCGATGCCAGCCATCTCAAACCTGGTGATCTCTGACATTTGGCTGGGCCCAACCGTATTAGTGAAAAAAAAGATGGCCGGCCATTTATTTTTTTGAAAATACGGTTGGCTCTGCCAGTTACGGCGCCAGCCCTGGAGATGGCCAGCGCCGTTCGCTTATGCCCCTCCACGTTACCTTTACAAAATAGGCTTAAAATATGCACCTTTTGGGCTTTTCCCATAGATCCCTGTTACAAGATCAGACCCCAAGAGGGTAACAGTATAACATGGCACAGGGTGCATCTTTTATATCTGTCTTATAAAGATAACATATATAGCTACATGAAAACAAAAAATTACCCTAAAAGAAAGGAGAGACACATTTATACCTGCTCCAAAGGACATGCAACTGGGTGCAGGTATTTGCAAGTAAGAAAATGTACATTTTATCAAACGTAGTGTAAAAAAAAAGTAGTGACCA
>NW_021962990.1:0-11639 GCF_901765095.1 Microcaecilia unicolor
CCCGCCGAGTGACAAATTGTGAAAAACAAAGTATAGGATACCCTAAGAATGCCAGAGTCATAGTTATTGAAGGTTTTACAGACAGGAATCTAAACAATACTCCAATAAAACAGAACAATCTTAGAAACAGACCCACCCCAGGTCTAATGTCATCTCGCCATCACTCATTATCAGTCACACCGGCATCCTGTAGTGAGACTCACCCACTGCCAGTCACTACTTAATGTGCCTGAGAAGAGATTTTAAGAATAACGGGAAACCCTTACCTAGAGACATCAGGATCTCATAGTTGTCCTTCATCACCTCCCTCCAAAGCTCCTTCTGCTCCTCATCTAAATACTCCCACTCCTCCTGGGAGAAAGAGACAAAGACGTCCTCAAATGTCACCCGCATCTGAAACACAAACCAGAAACACAGTCAGGGACACGGGAGGTGCTCAGAATGCATTAGATTTCAGCTCCTGCCTTTGTTTTGGGGTTGTAACTGTGCAGATTTTTTTTTAAATTCAGCTTCAAAATTCGCCCTTTCCTCTCTGAATACACCACCCGAACTCTCGTCCATGCTCTCATTACCTCTCGCCTTGACTACTGCAACTTACTCCTCACTGGCCTTCCACTTAGCCATCTGTCCCCCCTTCAATCTGTCCAGAACTCTGCGGCACGTCTCATATTCCGCCTAAACCGATTTACTCATATCACCCCTCTCCTCCGGTCACTTCACTGGCTTCCAATCAGATACCGCCTTCAATTCAAGCTTCTCCTTCTTACCTACAAATGCATTCAGTCTGCTGCCCCTCACTATCTTTCTACCCTCATCTCCCCCTATGTTCCCGCCCGTAACCTCCGTTCACAGGACAAATCCCTCCTCTCAGTACCCTTCTCCAACACCGCCAACTCTAGGCTCCTCATTCTGCCTCGCCTCACCCTATGCTTGGAACAACCTTCCTGAGCCCCTACGCCAAGCCCCCTCCCTGCCCATCTTCAAGTCTTTGCTTAAAACCCACCTCTTCAATGCTGCATTTGGCACCTAACTCTTCCGTTCACTAAACCCAGACCGCCTCAATTTGACCGCCCTATCGGACTGTCCCTTCACTTGTCTCTTAGATTGTAAGCTCCTTGAGCAGGGACCGTCCCTCTATGTTAAATTGTACAGCGCTGCGTAACCCTAGTAGCGCTCTAGAAATGTTAAGTAGTAGCTTTTTGTGTAGAATTCCCCCCCCCCCCCCCCGGGACTCCAGGACTGACTCCGCCTAAGCCGTCTCCCAGCTCAGGCTTGATTATCCCATCCCCTCAGTAATCTTGCTCCCAGCACATATACAGAAACCGAGCGCGTGAAACAATGCGCTTGCTGGCTCTGAACGCAACTAGCATGCAAATGCATGCAAAACAGGGCTCTTAGCTAAACCTATTCATCCCCAATGATCAGACCAGCACGCTAAAGATTGGCTCACTGGCTGTGGCAAACCCTACGCCATTGGGAGGAATGGTGAACCCTGTCCAGCATGCATTTGCATGCTAGCAGGTCCCCATTCCCCCAATGCAGCAGCCCCCCGCAGGATCCTTGACCCGATCCCCTGCCCAGCAACAGGGGGCTGGAGATCCAGCATGTCTCCAGCATCCCTCAGATGTTCCTGGTGGCCCAGCAGGTCACGAGACAATCCCCACCCCCCCACCTGGTGGTTTAGCGGCCCTTCCCTACCCCCTACCTTCAGTTGGAGGAGGGAGGTGGCCTCCTCTGGGATGCGCTGGGATGGAAGAGGAGGGAGACCACCTTTTGACAACCCAGTCTTGTCAAACAAGTGCGGGGGACTGTCTACCCCATGCTCAAATTTGCATGCAATTATCTCTGATCGAGGTCCAGTAAAGCCCCCTGCTCTTCCACCACTATTTTCAGAGCGCTGTTTGGAACAGCACGGGGCTTTTGATCATCTGCCCATTTGTGAATCTTGCCAATACATATCACCAGCTGTCTCCCTCCCTCCCTCCCTCCCATACGGAACTTCTCCTGTCCTATGGAATCCCCAAAATTCAGCCACGTTCACCCCTGACAGCCCCAGCTTTTCCTCTTTGTCCCTCCTGCAGCACCCCCTCCTCAGCTTGCCCTTTTCATCTCCTCTCTCTCGCTCTCCTCACTCCCCAATCTCTCCTTCCACCCCTAGTATGCACCTGCCCTCTCGCTGAGGATTCTAGGTCAGTTCTGCCTGGACAGTTCCCACCGGATCGTTCCCACCCACCAATTCCCATGTGGACAATTCCCACCCATAACTCAAAAAATACAAAACACATAAGGCAAGTAATCTCCCTCTCTTTTCTCTTCCAGACCGTACCCCCTCACACCCCTCCTCCACAACATTACCTTTTACACATCCTTTTCCCCTTCCAGACATGCAGTTCATGAGGGGGAACAAAAGTCCCCCCGAGCCCCCAAACTAGGTTTCAACCTAATTCAGTCCCTCAAAATGACACGCTGATTACGATTTATAACAAATGACTACCTATGAAAAGTTATTCTGTCCTCTGTGCACAGGCTCATTTCTTCTTGTGTGTGTGGCATTGCCTGGCACTGCATCCCCTGCTGCCACCTCCTACCTGCTCAGCACAAACCCCAAGAACCCCAGGAGAAGAATGAGGAAGAAGAGCCTGAGGGGCTACAGGGAATGGATTGAGCAGTGCCAGGCTCATTTCTTCTTGTGTGTGTGTGGCATTGCCTGGCACTGCATCCTCTGCTGCCCACCTCCTGCCAGTCTCCTACCTGTTCCATCCTCCTGCTCTTCTCCAGCTCCAGTCCAGGCTCCTGTGTGAATGTCTCCTGAGCTGCAGGGATGGGTTTTCTGGATGCCAGTGATCAGCTTCTTTAGCACTTGCTTCTGAAACAGGAAGTCTGTGCATTGAACAAAGGAACAGAGACTGTGAGACCTCCCTCCAGCCCTGTGAAGGGTTTGCAAATGAGACTGGGACTGGGCTAATGCTGTGTTATTTCATGATTCATTTACAGGATCAAGGAGGAGTCAGAAGAGGCTAGTGAACTGGGCTGCACATTTTCACCCCTGACTGGCAGAAGAAGAAAACTCAGTTTGTGTAGGACAGAGTGGGTGTGTCACATTGCACTCTGGGAGCTGTAGTCCTTCATAGAAGGCTCAGAGTGCACTCTGGGAGCTGTAGTCCTTCCTAGGAGGGATTACTGTGTGGGAGGGTCAGAGTGCACTCTGGGAGCTGTAGTCCTTCCTAGGAGGGATTACTGTGTGGGAGTGTTACACTGCACTCTGGGAGCTGTACTCCTTCCAAGAAGGGTCATAATGCATTCTGGGAGCTGTAGTCCTTCCTAGGAGGGATTACTGTGTGGGAGGGTCAGAGTGCACTCTGGGAGCTGTACTCCTTCCTAGGAGGCATTACTGTGTAGGAGTTTCAAGTGCACTCTGGGAGCTGTAGTCCTTCCTAGGAGGCATTACTGTGTGGGAGGGTCAGAGTGCACTCTGGGAGCTGTACTCCTTCCTAGGAGGCATTACTGTGTGGGAGGGTCAAAGTGCACTCTGGGAGCTGTAGTCCTTCCTAGGAGGGATTACTGTGTAGGAGTTTCAAGTGCACTCTGGGAGCTGTAGTCCTTCCTAGGAGGCATTACTTTGTGGGAGGGTCAGAGTGCACTCTGGGAGATGTACTCCTTCCTAGGAGGCATTACTGTGTGGGAGGGTCAGACTGCACTCTGGGAGCTGTAGTCCTTCCTAGGAGGCATTACTGTGTGGGAGGGTCAGAGTGCACTCTGGGAGATGTACTCCTTCCTAGGAGGCATTACTGTGTGGGAGGGTCAGACTGCACTCTGGGAGCTGTAGTCCTTCCTAGGAGGCATTACTATCTGGGAGGGTCACAGTGCACTCTGAGAGCTGTAGTCCTTCCTAGGAGGCATTACTGTGTGGGAGGGTCAGATGCACTCTGGGAGCTGTAGTCCTTCCTAGGAGGCATTACTGTGTGGGAGGGTCAGAGTGCACTCTGGGAGCTGTAGTCCTTCCTACGAGGGATTACTGTGTGGCTCAGAGTGCACTCTGGGAGCTGTAGTCCTTGCTAGGCGGGAGCAACCTTCCTGAACCCTTACGCCAAGCCCCCTCCCTGCCCGTCTTCAAGTCTTTGCTTAAAGCCCACCTCTTCAATGCTGCGTTCGGCACCTAACCCTTACCGTTCAGTGAATCCAGACTGCCCCAATTTAACTGCCCCTATCGGACCGACCGTTCACTTGTCTATTAGATTGTAAGCTCTTTGAGCAGGGACTGTCTCTCTTTCTTAAATTGTACAGTGCTGCGTAACCCTAGTAGCGCTCTAGAAATGTTAAGTAGTAGTAGTAGTAGAGTGTCACAGTGCAGTCCGGGAGCTGTAGTCCTTCCTAGGAGGCATTACTGTGTGGGAGGGTCAGAGTGCACTCTGGGACCTGTAGTCCATCCTACGAGGGTTTAATGTGTGGGGGTGTCACACTGCACTCTGGGAGCTGTAGTCCTTCCAAGAAGGGTCATAATGCACTCTGGGAGCTGTAGTCCTTCCTAGGAGGCATTACTGTGTGGGAGGGTCAGAGTGCACTCTGGGAGCTGTAGTCCATCCTACGAGGGTTTAATGTGTGGGGGTGTCACACTGCACTCTGGGAGCTGTAGTCCTTCCAAGAAGGGTCATAATGCATTCTGAGAGCTGTAGTCCTTCCTAGGAGGGATTACTGTGTGGGAGGGTCACAGTGCACTCTGGGAGCTGTAGTCCTTCCTAGGAGGGATTACTGTGTGGAAGTCTCAAGTGCATTCTTGGAGCTGTAGTCCTTCCTAGAAGGCATTACTGTGTGGGAGGATCAGAGTGCACTCTGGGAGATGTAGTCCTTCCTAGGAGGGATTACTGTGTAGGAGTGTTACACTGCACTCTGGGAGCTGTAGTCCTTCCTAGGAGGGATTACTGAGTGGGAGTGTTACACTGCACTCTGGGAGCTGTAGTCCTTCCTAGATAGGCTTGCTGTGCAAAAGTGTCATAGTGCATTCTGGGAGTTGTAGTCCTTCCTAGGATAAGTACATAAGTACATAAGTAGTGCCATACTGGGAAAGACCAAAGGTCCATCTAGCCCAGCATCCTGTCACCGACAGTGGCCAATCCAGGTCAAGGGCACCTGGCACGCTCCCCAAACGTAAAAACATTCCAGACAAGTTATACCTAAAAATGCGGAATTTTCCAAGTCCATTTAATAGCGGTCTATGGACTTGTCCTTTAGGAATCTATCTAACCCCTTTTTAAACTCCGTCAAGCTAACCGCCCGTACCACGTTCTCCGGCAACGAATTCCAGAGTCTAATTACACGTTGGGTGAAGAAACATTTTCTCCGATTCGTTTTAAATTTACCACACTGTAGCTTCAACTCATGCCCTCTAGTCCTAGTATTTTTGGATAGCGTGAACAGTCGCTTCACATCCACCCGATCCATTCCACTCATTATTTTATACACTTCTATCATATCTCCCCTCAGCCGTCTCTTCTCCAAGCTAAAAAGCCCTAGCCTTCTCAGCCTCTCTTCATAGGAAAGTCCCCATCCCCACTATCATTTTCGTCGCCCTTCGCTGTACCTTTTCCAATTCTACTATATCTTTTTGAGATACGGAGACCAGTACTGAACACAATACTCCAGGTGCGGTCGCACCATGGAGCGATACAGCGGCATTATAACATCCGCACACCTGGACTCCATACCCTTCCTAATAACACCCAACATTCTATTCGCTTTCCTAGCCGCAGCAGCACACTGAGCAGAAGGTTTCAGCGTATCATCGACGACGACACCCAGATCCCTTTCTTGATCCGCATTACTATGTGGGACAGACCCAGTGCATGGTCTGTAGCCCCGCCCAGCGCATCCCAGGATGCAATAGGTGGGGCTAGCCGCCATTTTGCATCGGCGTCGACAGGAAGAGGAGGGAGGCAGGCAGGCTGTGTCCCTCCTCCAAGAAAAGGTAGGGGGGCCAGCCGGGGGGGCCGGCAGGGAGGGTGGGTGACCACAGACCACCAGGGATTCTGAACGCCGGGGGAGGTAGGAGTTGGGGTGGGCTGGAGGTCCACCAGACCTCCAGCCCCCACCCCCCTCCGTTGATGGATAACAGGGTGGCGGCCACAACAATTTCTTGGGGTTTGGGGGGCTGGACCTGTCAAACAAGTGCGGGAGGATTGTGCTGAGCGCATGCTCAGGCGCAATTCTCCCGCACTTCAACATGATAATCAAAAATAATAGCGCTGCTTAGATTAGCATGCATTATCTTTGATCATCGATGCAGAAAAGCCCTGCGCTGTCCAGGCGCTATTTTTAGGGCGCTGTTTGGAACAGCGCGGGGCTTTTGATCATGAGGGCCTCTGGGAGCTGTAGTCCTTCCTAGGAGGATTACTGTGTGGGAGTGTTACACTGCACTCTGGGAGCTGTAGTCCTTCCTAGGAGGCATTACTGTGTGGGAGGGTCAGAGTGCACTCTGGGAGCTGTAGTCCTTCCTAGGAGGCATTACTGTGTGGGAGGGTCAGACTGCACTCTGGGAGCTGTAGTCCTTCCTAGGAGAGATAACTCTGTGGGAGTGTCACAGTGCAGTCTGGGAGCTGCAGTCCTTCCTAGAAGGCATTACTGTGTAGGAGTGTCAGAGTGCACTCTGGGAGCTGTAGTCCTTGCTAGGCGGGATTACTGTGTGGGAGTTTCAAGTGCACTCTGGGAGCTGTAGTCCTTCCTAGGAGAGATAACTCTGTGGGAGTGTCACAGTGCAGTCTGGGAGCTGTAGTCCTTCCTAGAAGGGTCATAGTGGACTCTGGGAGCTGTAGTCCTTCCTAGGAGGGATTACTGTGTGGGAGGGGCACAATGTACTCTGGGAGCTGTAGTCCTTCCTACGAGTTACTGTGTGGCTCAGAGTGCACTCTGGGAGCTGTAGTCCTTGCTAGGCGGGATTAGGTTAGTAGTATATTACCTTTGTCCATTGGAAAAAATCTGTGTGGAAGCATGTAATTTAGGTAGGAGGTAAGGTCTGTTATAAAACGTTGAGGGGCAGTTTTTATTAAGTAACTAGGGCATATATCTAATTTGCAATGGAACTTGGTAAATTTGTTGATCACTTGGGTGATTGTTTTCTTCCTTCAATAAGTCAAAGTTTGTCCAGATTCGGTCAGCTGGGTATTCATCAGTGGTAGGGTCCAAACAGTTGATGAATTTTTCATAATCGTTGAGTTAAGTGGTAGGGTGGATCGTGGCTTGATTATTTTCTCGTGGAAGTAGCTAATTCATTTGCTGATGGGTATCTGTATTGGTTGTGGTAACCGGAGTGGAATAGCTTATGTGTATCCTTATATTCTGGCCCAATTTTGGATTTGTAATATGATCTTTTATTTTGTCTAATTGTATATTTGTATTGTCTTAGCAGTCATCTTTCCTTTTGTTCCATGTTCGTTCAAGTCTTCTCACCTGGGTTTTTCGTTTTTTCAAGTCATCATTAAACCAAGGTAGTGAACTGTGTCTACGAGATGTTCTTGTTTGTGATGGTGCTATTCTGTTGTTTCTGCCTTTTCATGCTGCGTCCCAGAGCCCAACAGAACCAGCACTACTTACACAGACAAATTCTCCAACTGGTATCTTAGAACCCTGGTCAGCTGGTAAAGTCTACTAAAACAATAACAACTAGAAACAAAAAGAACCTAAAGAAGCTTCTTGGGGTTAATACAGGTTTATCCTTTACCAAAATTAGGAAAAAAATTATAGATACAGGGCTTTTTTGAGGGGGTACTTGGGGGTACTGAGTACCGGCACCTTTTCCATTGTCTGCTAAAATTGGCCCATGGTCCTCAAGTTTTAATGAAAGATCTCAGGCTCTACCCACCAATTCCACCTTGTCCTAGATTCTGTGACTGGTTGCAGGGGGCCTGGCTATTGTGGGCTGGGTCCCTCATTGATCACCTTGAAGGAGTGGAACGCCGGATACTACCCGAATACTACTGAACAACAGGACAACCTCATGTTTTTGTGCCTACTGATGGACTTATACTTATGCACTCTACCTCTGCTTTTGGCTGTTTAGCCACACCTTATTACTGCACTGAACATTTGTGCCTTATCCAGTTTTACTGTTTACTAACGAAAGAAGTTTGCTGTTTACTAATGTAAAGACAGAATGCAGGGCTCTTAGACATATAGCGTGTAACAGTAGTTAGCAAGGCATATACAAGACCAGCTTGCATGTAGCAACGCCATCTGAATAGACGACCTTGGAGGGTGCTGACACCCCCCTGCATTCCTGAACCGAACCTTATCTCCTGTGCTAGAAAGGAGCATTGTGTGTGTGTGAAGAATAAGCTGCTAAGTTTCGTTTTTCTTGCCAGTATCATTTCGCTGTTGTGACGTGTGTACGTACTGGGACTACAATTTTGTACTGTAAGAACTACAACTGTTTACTGCGCATGCCAAATGTGATGTGTAAGGGGCCTAGTGCGCAGGCCCAGTAGGGAAGTATAAATGTAAGTGTCAGGTGATTCGAGACACACAGTGTCCCGAGACTACTCGGTGCTGTACACTTGCTAGCAATAAAGTTGCCTTGTTTGGAACCAAATTTGGCCTTTTGTCTTCTGATTCACTAGCCTGTTTCATTGGCGAGCCAGCCAGGAGTGTTATCAAAAGGGAAATCGGATTATATTCTTCCCCTCCCCCACTGCGGTCGGATCGGTCATCGATCCCCTCCCAGAAGGTGGTGAGTGGCCACCGCTGATTTCAGCGTCCATCTCCCGGAGGAGGGCCGATCAACTCCGCCTGACTGTAGAGGGGGCTGTGTGGTTCCGGCAAGGCACCTTTTTCTATTTCAGGGAGAAGCGTACGACGGCGCGGCCTGCGACCCCGGCGGACAGGCGAGTATACTCTACGTAGTGACCGGCCCAGTAAGGACCGAAGAAGAGGCGTGATCACCCTCTTTAGCCAGTGACTAATACGGACTATTGGTATACGACTAGGTCCCAAAACTCACTAGGCTCCGACGACGAAACCGAGCGGCGAACGGGAGGGTTTCTTGTGGCGTATGAAAGTGTGTGATTGGGCTTGCAGTTCCAGGCCGGGCGACCGCGTCCTGGTCAGGCCGAGTGTTGACCCTTTGTGTCTGGTGGAACGAGACCCCTTACTCCTCCACCGCCCCTTTCCCCCTTTGTCCGTCACCTGTCCTTTGGCACTCAGGTTAGGATGGGCGGGGGCGGGTCTTCACCGTTAGATTTAATGACGGAACACTTTAGCGAAGTGTTCGACCTAGATAAATGTAGCAGGGCCGGGATGATCAGAGATGTCAATTTATGTGGCCAGGGCTAGGAATTGCCGAATGGCCCCCGGAAGGGTCATTCGAGTATGAAAAAGTGGCGGCGGTCATGAATATTCTTATAGTTGAGGGAAACCCAGGCTGTCCCGAGGACATTCCATACATAGAAGCGTGGTTGGATGTAGTCCGGGATCCGCCGGCTTGGGCCCAACGGAAGGTAAAAAAGGCCGCCCTCATGTTGGTAAAGCAGAGAAAAGGCCGGAAAACTAAACTTAAAACCCTGCCGACCCATGCCTTCGCTCTCCAAAGCTCGGCAACCGCTGCCGTTCCGAAGGCCGCAGGGACCGCCCCCATACGGCCTACCGCCCCTAGCGCTGAAGCCACTGAGACCACGCCCCCTGCTACCATTGGTAAGGCAGGAGCTACGCCCAGTACGACCACACACTTTCTAGAATGAAGCCCCCAAAGAAAACCCCAGGGAAAGTTCAGGGTTGGCCCGAGAAGAAGACTCCAAAGGCCCCGATACTTGCTACGGCGGAAGCATACGAAGACGACATCGCGCCACCGCCATATGCCCCGATATACCCCGACATCGCGAGCCTGGAGGAGGGCCCGGATAACGCTGAGGCTTCCGGTCAGAGTCGGATGTCGGAGAGACGTCCCGTCCAGACTCACCTGAGTCACCTGGCCCGCAACCATACGGAAGAGTAAACGGGTTGTGAAGAACATTACTCGGTTCCCCCAATCGAGTCCGCGCAGTGCCCTTCCTTCGAGCAGGAAAGGGGGAGCCACCAACTTATTCCCAGTTCGACAATCTACCACCTATACCCCTAACTCGGCGGAAGGGGGGGGCCAGCCCATTGAATCAATAGTTTATAGCCACGTTCCCTTCTCAAGTGCCGACTTGTATAACTGGAAATTGCATGGGCCGTCCTACGACCAGAAGCCCGAGCAGTGGTAGAGCTGGTGGAAGGCATTATATACAGTTATAATCCGACTTGGGGAACCTTAGGCAGTTGAGCGCCCACATCCTGACCACTGAAGAACGCCGCCTTTTACAACAAAATATGGAGCAAGCTGTCCGGGATGCGAACCCTACCCATGCCAACTTACAGAACCTAATAGAAACGGAGGCGCCCATCGCTGCCCCTGCGTGGGACTACCGAACCGCTGAAGGCCAAACCTTTATCCGCCGATACCAGCAGGCGTACCTGGCCGCCTTAAAGAAGGGGAAGCAGAAGGTTACCAATATGGGGAAAATCCACAGTGTAGTCCAACAAAAGGACGAGAGTCCAGGGGACTTTCTTGAACGACTTATGGAGGCATTTAGGAGGCACAGCCGATAAACCCCGAAGACCCCAAGAACCTCCCCACCGTGGTTATGAGTTTTTGTTAGCCAGTCAGCACCGGATATACGAAGAAAGCTGCAGAGAACGGAGGGGTTCGAAGGGATGAGCCTCAGCCAACTGAAAGCTATAGCTGATCGCGTATTCGGATATCGCGATCAGGAAGAGAAGACGGAGGCCCGAAAGGAATCGACCAGGCGGATGCGGGAGAAGGCAGATGTGTTGGCCACGGTGCTGGAAGAACGGCTGAGGTCTAGACCAAAGGGGAGGGGCAGAAGAACAAGAGGAACGCGGTCCCCCATAGGACGTAACCAGTGTGCAAATTGTCGACAAAGGACACTGGTGGGCTGATTGTCCAGAGGAGATACGGGACCACCCTAGAGAAGAACCATGGGACCGGCCCAGAGAGGAGGAGACGGACGACCGTATAGGGGCCCCCAGACGAGGCCGGGGCCGGGTCGAAGAGACAGAGGACGGGATGACCGGAGGGAATGGCAATGGCTGTGGAGGCTACCCGAGACAGTACCGCATGAAGAGACCGGGAGGCAGAGTCCCCACTGACCCTCTGGTGGAAATTCGGGTGGGGACAGAGTCTATGAAGGCCTTACTAGACACGGGGGCCCAGCGATCTGTTATCACCACTGCCATAGCCCCAGCCACAAAAGAAACTATACCAATTGTGGGAGCCTCGGGAAAATCCCTTGCAGCCCCCCTCCTCAAGGAGCGCCAAGTCCAGGTCGGAGGGACGATGGTGTCTCATCATTCATACACATCCCTGGATGTCCAATCCCTTGATTGGTCGAGACCTACTCTGTAAGCTCCAGGCCACCTTGAAGTTCAAGACCACGGGTGAAGTGGAAGCTCGTTTTGAAGATCGGCCAGTAACACTTATCTGTCCAGTAAGAGAAGAATGGAGACTACATGCTCCCCCGACTGTAGGGCCGGCGACTGCCGCTACGACCAGAATACCCCTTTTGCCCAGCAGAGCGAGCCATAATGGATGAAGTGCCCGATGTATGGCAGAAGTG
>NW_021962990.1:11739-14382 GCF_901765095.1 Microcaecilia unicolor
AGTAGAAGGTAAAGTTTGCCTATTTGCGGATGATACTAAGATCTGTAACAGAGTGGACACCCGGGAGGGAGTGGAAAACATGAAAAAGGATCTGAGGAAGCTAGAAGAATGGTCTAAGGTTTGGCAATTAAAATTCAATGCGAAGAAATGCAAAGTGATGCACTTAGGGAATAGAAATCCACGGGAGATGTATGTGTTAGGCTGTGAGAGTCTGATAGGTACGGACGGGGAGAGGGATCTTGGGGTGATAGTATCTGAGGATTTGAAGGCGACAGTGTGACAAAGGCGATGGCCGTAGCTAGAAGGTTGTTAGGCTGTATAGAGAGAGGTGTGACCAGCAGAAGAAAGGGGGTGTTGATGCCCCTGTATAAGTCGTTGGTGAGGCCCCACCTGGAGTATTGTGTTCAGTTTTGGAGGCCGTACCTTGCGAAGGATGTAAAAAGAATTGAAGCGGTGCAAAGGAAAGCTACGAGAATGGTATGGGATTTGCGTTACAAAACGTATGAGGAGAGACTTTCTGAACTAAACATGTATACTCTGGAGGAAAGGAGAAGCAGGGGTGATATGATACAGACGTTCAAATATTTGAAAGGTATTAATCCGGAGATGGGAAGGTGGTAGAACGAGAGGACATGAAATGAGATTGAAGGGGGGCAGACTCAAGAAAAATGTTAGGAAGTATTTTTTCACGGAGAGAGTAGTGGATGCTTGGAATGCTCTCCTGCGGGAGGTGGTGGAAATGAAAACAGTAACGGAATTCAAACATGCGTGGGATAAGCATAAAGGAATCCTGTTCAGAAGGAGCTTAGCCGAGATTGGGTGGCAGAGCCAGTGGCGGGAGTCGGGGATAGTGCTGAGCAGACTTATATGGTCTGTGCCACAGCCGGTGGTGGGAGGCGGGGCTGGTGGTTGGAAGGCGGGGATAGTGCTGGGCAGACTTATACGGTCTGTGCCAGAGCCGGTGGTTGGGAGGCGGGGCTGGTGGTTGGGAGGCGGTTTTAGTGCTGGGCAGACTTATATGGTCTGTGCCAGAGCCGATGGTTGGGAGGCGGGGCTGGTGATTGGGAGGGGGGATAGTGCTGGGCAGACTTATACGGTCTGTGCCCTGAAGAACACAGGTAGAAATCAAAGTAGGGTATACACAAAATTAGCACATATGAGTTATCTTGTTGGGCAGACTGGATGGACCGTGCAGGTCTTTTTCTGCCGTCATCTACTATGTTACTATGTAGTTACAGGGGTATAAATCTAAGATGAAATACAAACTTAGATTCAGATGATTCAAAACAGTCAAAAACATTCACACACTTACAAACATATTGACAAGCCACTGCAAGGCCTTAAATGTACTCAATACAAATATAAAATACAAAAAACCCACCCAACCCTATAGCACTTACTGTGTGGTTCCTGATGAAGCCCTGAAGTGGGTGAAACGATCTGGGCCCCGTTGAATGAAAGTCAACAGTTGGACTGTGGGGTTTTCAAGCCAGCAATGAGAAAGCTAAGTTTATTTATGCTATGTTGCAGCTTGGAAAGATTTCATACTCTCAAATGTTTTGGAGTATTGGTTCTATTATGAACAGTCTTGATTGCGAACAGGTGGGAAAATTTACCCCATGAAAGAGATTAGATCACGGACACAAAAATCTTATATAGATATCAGTGTCTTGGTGGTCAGACCTTGGTGGAGACCTTGGTTTCTGAGGGTATTTCCCACTTGCTTGTTATTGTTCACTCTACACAACCCTTTCAGATTGTGTTTGGCTGTTTTTTTAGTTTTTGAGATATTAGATTACTGTTTTTGTACAATTATTGGTATATAATTCCCTTTGAGTCCAGGTGGCCGCGCTAGCTTGTTTTAGGGGCAAACTGGACGGTTCCTCTTTAGCAGCTCGTTCTGATGTGGTTCGTTTCCTATGCGGGGCTTTTGGGCTTTGGCCTCCTCTGCGGCAGCTGTGCCGGCATGGCATTTGAATGTGGTACTGCGAGCCCTCCAGGCCCCACCGTTTGAGCGATTGAATAAGGTTTCTGAGAAGGATCTAACACTTAAGACAGTGTTTTTTGTGGCCATTGCTTCGGATAGGAGGATTTATGAAATTCAGGCTGTCTTCCAGAGATCCTTTTTTGCAGTTTTCTGAAGCAGGGGTGTCGACCCAGACGGTGCCGTCGTTTCTACCTAAAGTGGTTTTGGCTTTCCATGTCAATCGGGCGGTTTATCTTACGTCTTTTTGAAGAGAGGATTATCCGGGAGCGTTTGCCTCGCTACTTTTACTGGACGTGCGGAGAGCCTTGTTTCAGTACTTGTGATCTCTAACGAGTTTCGACGCTCGGATCATCTCTTTGTGCTCTTGTCGGGATCGAAAAGAGGTGAGGCAGCTTTTAAGGCTTCCGTTGCTCACTAGATTATGGAAGCCATTGGAGCGGCGTATCTGGTACAAGGGGGCGTCTCCAGTGGCCCTGAAGGCGCATTCTACTCGGGCACAGGTGGCTTCTTGGGCGGAGGCGGAGGCCTTATCTCTGGAAGAGATTTGTTGGGTGTCTATTTGGGCGTCCCGTCATACTTTTGTGAAGCATTACAGGCTAGATGTGTCTGCTCGGTAGGATGTGAGTTTTTTTTTGGGGGGGGGGAGTGTTGGCGCA